>NC_056751.1:56610434-56612934 GCF_019279795.1 Protopterus annectens | reverse complement strand
TCATCCAAAAACCTCTAATAAACTTGCAAAAAGAATAATACCTTGAAGAAAAAAGAATATGTGTTTCTCAAGACCATATGACAAAGTTTGCATAGCAAGGGGCACAAGATGCCCCCATAGCAAACCCTTGCATTTGCTTATATGTTTTGCCTGCAAAAATATTAAATTATTGGAAAGTACTAAATCCATCAAATTAATTAAAAAAGAAATCAGACTGCTATCCAAAAAAGATATCCTAATTAAAGCATCATTAAATAAGTCCAGACCCTGGTCCTTAAGAATACATGTGAACAAGTCCACACTACCATCTCTATAGACAGTGAGAGTTTTGAGTAACTTATTTATAGAAAGTCTAGCTTTTCTAATCCATACCTGCACTTTAATAGTTTTTACTCCCTTCATTATAAGAAGAACTAGGTGAAGGGCCAATTTGTTAGAGTTGGTAGGATGACCTCCAAGAAAGATATATTTATCAAGGAGGCTATTGTGTTAGAGAAAATGTTCCTTGAGAGGGTTTCCCTCTGTGATGTCCCCCCTCTGGGACAGTGATCAAGGAGTCTCAGTCCTCACCACGGATACTGGTGAGGGACATTCACTTTGAACAAAAATAGATACACAGAGTATTTTCAGATGCAGCTCTCTGCACCAAGCACAATTTCCCTTAAGAGCACACAGGGAACACACTCAGTATTGGGGCTGGTTTTCCCTCTCTCCAGGCCCCCAGTAAGACTTACCACTGGCACAGCTTTAGAATTGAGTCCTCAGCCAAGTGTTCCAAGCCAAGGCCCCTACCACCCTCTCCGTGAAGCCAGTCCTCTATGTCCCTGCTCCAAGTAGCTGACACATCCACACTCTTTGAAATTTGATTTTCACACATACACACATACACACAAACACACACACACACACACACACACACACACACACACACACACACACACACACACACACACACACACGAGCACGCACACACCTGGTAAAGGCTGGCACAGATTTACAAACTCTAGTACCTTTGCCAAGACTATAAGCTAGTTACACTGCCACCAGCCAGCTGCTTTAAGGCTCTTACAAGGGTACCTAATTATAATGAGTAAAGTTAATACTAATAAAAATGATAGTGTTTGACAAATGCAGCAACGCTTTCAGGAGTGGCCTCAATGTCACCAAATAAATTTACTATCAAAGTGTAAAATATTTTCTAAAAGATCGGCCACAATGAAAAGTTAAAATATATTTAATAATAAATGATAAAATAATATGAAAATACTAAATATCTACTTATAATAAACACTGAAGTTTTAGTCACAGGAAATATTGAAAATAGCACATTTGTAAAGGTTCACACAGATACAGAAAAACAGTACTTAACTAATTTCACTGTATTTTCTGACAGTCCCAACAAGTAGTGCTCCTCTTTAACCAATGTAGGCTTCATAATGGTCATGTCAGAGTCTCTCTCTCTCTCTCTCTCTCTCTCTTAGCAGTGGTCTGTTTTCCATCCACTAAGATATGATATAAACTCTGGTGATAGTCTGGCACCCCTGTTGTCCCCAGACAACTTATCACTGGCATACTGTTATTCCCAGTTGCTGGCTCCCCCACCTTTGGTTCCCCACCTTGTTTCCATGGACATCTACATGATACATGGCCCCACTAGTTATATTTAAAATATTTAACCCTTGATCCTGGTTGTGTACCTGAACCTGTGGCTTCTACTGTTACTGCTGGACTCTGTTGGGGTGTTGTAGGCTGCCCATCATGGTTTCCCTTACATCCATCTGCAAAAACATGTATTCCCTTCCTGTGCAGTGATGCCCTGCTTGCTAAGTAGAGATCCCCTTTTTCCCCAGCTCTTCTGCAAAGTTACACTCCCGATCTGCCAACCAGATTTTCATGTCCTCAGGCAAAGTGCTAAAGGCTTGTTCCCTCACCAAAAGGTCTGCCAGCCTTTCAAAAGTTGTCACCTGACACCCATTCACCCACTTATGAAAATAATTGCTTAACTCAGCAATATAATCACATACACATTCATCTGCCTTGCATCTATGCTCATTGAACTTTTTTTTCTGTAAGCCTTAGGAGTTAACAATTCAATTAACATTGTTTTACTTTATCATAGTTTAACCGATCAGTATCAGACAATTTAGAAACAATAGTTACAGCTTTACTATGGAGTAAGGGGGTCAGGAACAGTACCCAGAGCCCTTGGTCAACATTATAGTGTTTACATATTCTTTCAAATATATGAATAAAACTATAAAAATGATCATGTTCTGTAAACTGTGGGAGAAATTTACTGACCTTTATTGATTCTGGGTTTCAGTTATTCCCTTCCCATTACCTCAACAACCCTGAGAAAGAGTCAACATCTCCCTCTCATGTTGGCACTGTTTCTCATTTTTTTAGCCTCCAAATGCTGCAGTCTCATTGCTGATTCTAATTCCAAACATTCTGCTTTTCTCAAAGTTCTCTAAATAGTCCTGTTCTGAGGGCTGCAAAT
>NC_056751.1:56581268-56609934 GCF_019279795.1 Protopterus annectens | reverse complement strand
ATACTGGACCTGTCTATACTAAACACATTTCTGGATGTTCCAAAATTCAAAATGTTGACTCTGCAGCAGATACTGCCCATGCTGGGCAAGAAGGCTTGGCTTGTAACTTTGGACCTAAAAGAGGGATACCTGCATGTCTCAATCAGACAATCTTGCAGAAGATACCTCAGATTCATAGCTGCCTCAATGCACTACCAATTCTCTGCACTGCCCTTTGGCTTATCTACTGTGCCCAGGGTCTTCACAAAATGCCTGGCACCAGTAATTGCATTTTGCAGACAAAGAGGAATTCAAATATATCCTTACTTGGACAACTGCCTTATTCAAGCAGAGAACAAAGACATTCTACTAAAGCATCTGGCATTTGTAAAAAGATTACTAATTTGCCTAGGGTACACAGTAAAAGAAAATAAATCAAAGCTAGTACCCTCTCAAGAGATAATATTCCTGGGTGCAAGCTTAAATACAACTGCCCAGACGGCTTATCTCATGCCAGACAAACAAAGGCAACTGACTTCTTACTTCAAAATGTTGGCAACAAAGACCCAGTTATCTGCAAGGAAAATCCTGCAGGCTTTGGGCTTCATGGCATCCTGCATTCTGCTAATTCCATATGCCAGACTGCATATGAGGAAACTACAATGGTATCTAAAAAGTGTCTGGACTCAACGTTGCCACAGCCTGGAAACATTAATTACCCTCATTCCCTGCCTGCAACAGGAGTTTCGATGGTGGGCTCAGGCCTGACACCACAACAAGAGACAGCCATTCACTTTACCCACAGCCAGGCAGACACTAACAACGGATGCATCAGATTATGCCTGGGGGGCCCACATGGCAGGAAAATGTATTCAGGGCACATGGCCCACAAGCCAGATGCATCTTCATATCAATCAAAAAGAGATGCTGGCTGTTCAGAATGCCCTGACAGCTTTCAAGGATCTACTTCATCCAGGACAACTACTGATAAAGACGGACAATACTACAGTCATGTGGTACATAAACAAGCAAGGAGGCACACATTCCTACCCCCTCTGCAGACAAGCCATGACTTTGTGGGACACAGCATCGACTTATCAAGTTCACCTGAAAGCACAATTCCTGCCAGGAAAAATAAATACTCTGGCAGACGAACTAAGCAGAAACCTCATGGATCCCCACAAGTGGAAACTGGATCCATAAGTCTTCAGCATGATAACAAGGAAATGGGGATGCCCAGACATGGATCTATTTGCCTCCCCTCACAACTGCCAATTACAGAGATTCTGCACAAGGATTTATCACAAGCTAGCATGGAAAGTGGATACCCTGTCCTTCAGCTGGAAAAACCTAACAGTATATGCCTTTCCTCCACTGCCTGTCCTCCCCAAGGTACTCCTAAAGGTCAGACAAGAGAAGCCAAAAATGATACTGATTGCCCCAGACTGGCCACGCCAACACTGGTACCCAATCCTAAAGAACTTGTCTCAAGGTCCAGCCTGGACATTACCTCAGACTTCTCACTTCCTGACCCAACAAAACAATCAGATCCTGCACAGCCAACTCCGGACCTTAAATCTGGCAGCATGGCGGATAATGTAGCCATTCAGAACACTCCTCTTTCAAAAGCTATTATGAATGTTATCTTGGCGGCCAGGAGGCCCAGTACCAGAAAATCTTATGCAGAGAAATGGAAGAGATTCTCTGCTTGGAACCAGGAACAAGGAATTGACATGTTTGTACCAAATATTCCTCAGATTTTACAATACTTAACTGAGATGCTGGACAAAGGCCTATCCTTTTCATCAATTAAGATTCATGCCTCTGCCATTTCAGCCCATTACAATACGGAACCACCTATCTTTTCTCATCCTTTAATAAGACAGTATCTCAGAGGGGCCAAAAACATAAGACCTCCAAGGAGAGCACCAATACCTGCATGGGACTTCAATTATGTCTTGGAAAAACTCACACTGCCTCCTTTTGAGCCAGCCTCGACAGCTGATATAAAATTCTTATCCTGGAAAACAGCTATGCTCCTAGCAATAACTTCTGCAAGACGAATCTCGGAGTTATAGGCACTCATGGCTGTGGAACCTTTCCTCATTTTCCATCCAGACAGGGTTTCTCTAAGGACAAACCCTACATTTATGCCTAAGGTGGTGTCCAGTGTGGCCCTTAACCAAACCATTCACTTTTATCCAAACCCACAGAACAAGGGTGAGAGACTTCTGCATTCTTTGGACATACACAGACAGCTACACTTCTACTTGGACAGAACTAAAGCTCTCAGAAAGACTGAGCAACTTTTAGTGGCATATGCTGCAGGATCACAAGGAAAGGCTATCTCAAAACAGACTATTTCTAAATGGATAGGCCATTGCATTTGTTTCTGCTACTCACAGCATGGCAAATCAGTGCCTAAGGGCATTAGGCCACATTCTACCAGAGCAGCAGCCACTTCAGCAGCCTTCCTCAGAGGAGTACCAACCAAAGACATCTTAGAGGCTGCAACTTGGAGTTCAGTGCACACTTTTACAAAGCACTACCACTTACCTCTCTACTCTAAATCTAGAGCAGGCTTTGCCACTGTAGTTCTGCAGGGCCTCATAGCCTCTCCTAATCCTGTTTAGGCCAGCCACCCATCCTCAGCTTTGGGATTCAACCCAAGAGTAATGACTGCAACAGTGAAACACAATGAACATAGCACAGTTGTGTACCTACCATAAATGTAGATGTTCGAGTGTATTCACTGTTGCAGTCCAGGTTACCCTCACACCATCCCCCTTTCATTTGCTGGGTCTTATCTGTACTTCTCTATTCTATACAACCTATGTGGTGTATTTGCTTGTAGATGAAGGAAATGTTTACTTTAGTGCATGCATGTTTATTGGTATAATCTATTTAGCCTGCCCTTTTGGGGGCACCTGACATCTGGGGCAAGAAAAACTGAAGAAAATGGCATCAGCTGCATCTTTTATACCCCAGGCGCACTGACATTAGGGAAGAGGCAACAGCAACCAACGCCGGACCAGGACTTTGGAATTCAGGCCGACTGCGGGTAGTCTGCCAGCAGGATAACCCAAGAGTAATGACTGCAACAGTGAATACACTCGAACATCTACATTTATGGTAGGTACACAACTGTGCTTTTCAGTTCCACATTTAATCTTTTTTAAGATTTTCCGTTTTTCTTCAGAAAATGAAGCTTGCAAAGCTGACTTCATCTGGTAGTTTTGTAGTTTTGTCACCGGCAAAGGTACCTTTATGTATATTTGTGACTGCATTTTCTTAGAGTGGTAATTGAGCAACACTTACTTATAAGGTTCATAGGCTCATAGGTTCATAGGTAGGTACTAGGCTATCGGCCCAAGGGCCTACGTAAGCCTAGCCAGCAAGGTTCCATGGCTTACGCCACCCAAGAAAGTTATTTTCCTGTGCCACTGTCAAGCAGAGACACAGAAGTGATCCCGGGGTGTATTTCCTATTTCCCATCCAATCATCAAGATTTTTCTTGAAGAGTGCTAATGAAGACTTTGCTTGACATAGATGGAATAGCTTGTTCCAGAGTATAGGAAGTCTCTGGCACAGGAATCTATCCCTCCAGCGTGTCCTGTTTATTGTGGTGACAAGGTTTAGGTCCCTAGAGCGTGTAGCTCGGAGAGATTGGGATTTCTTTAGGTGCAGCATGTCCAACAGCTCTGGGTTTGACATAGCTTTATATGTTAGGCAGAGATCACCTAGGAGTAGGCGATATGCTACGGAGTAAAGCTGGAGTTTTTTGAGGCTGTCAGTGTAGGGCATTTGTTTGAGGCCAATGATCCACTTTGTGAGGTACTTCTGTGGCCTTTCCAGCTGCTGAAGATGTCTTGTGAGGTACATTCCAAAAGGGGCGTTGTACTCTATAATGGGTCTAATGAGTGATGAGTAGAGGGGAACAATGACCTCTTTTTTCCTGGATGAGAACCCTTTTATGATGATGTGTGCCACGTAGAAAGACCTCCTGACTACTGTGGCGATGTGACTATCAAAGGAGAGACTACTGTCCACCTGGGTCCCAAGGTCTCTTATCATGCATTCAGTGTTAAGTAGATTGCTGCCAATGTGGTAGTTTATGGGTACAGAGTTTTTACCAGAGGGGATGACACTGCACTTTTTGGCACTGAGCTTGAGGCAATGGCTCAGACACCAGGCATCTGTCTCAGTGAGGCCATTCTGTAGGATGTCCACGTCATTTGGGGACTTGACTATGGCTCCTAGTTTGCAGTCATCTGCGAACTTCATTAGCCAGAGACCTTCTGTGTTAGCCTGTACTTCAGAGAAGTAGATACCAAACAGGAGAGATCCCAAGATGGAACCCTGTGGTACTCCACTTGTCACTGCTTTGAGGTCAGATTTGGAGTCTGCAACTTTTACAGTGTGGGTTCTGTCAGGGAGCCAGTTGGCAACCCATCTTGTGACGTAGGGATTTATACCTAGTTTAGTGAGTTTAGCTATAATTCCAGGATAGGGGATAGTGTCGAAAGCCTTGGTGAGGTCAAGATAGGCTGTGTGAACCACCTTACCCTCATCCACGGCTTTGGTGACTGCCTCAAAGAAGTCAATCAGGTTCAGAAGGCGTGATCTGCCTTTCACAAACCCGAACTGGGTGGGATCCAGAGTTTGGAGGTTACCAATGTCTTTGATTATGAGTTACATGATGATACGTTCCAGGGCCTTGCAGACCAGGCTCATCAGGCTAATAGGTCGATAGTTCCCGGGATCAGTGGTGGCTCCCCCTTTGTGGAGTGGGATAACTGTTGCTGTGCGCCATTCAGTGGGCACAAAGCCTGATGTGAGGCTATTGTTGAACATGGTGCTTAAGTGGGGAGCCAGTTCATTCTGAAATTCGTGTAAAATGCAGCCTGGGATGTTGTCCAGTCCCATGGATGCTGTGTTTTTGACTTTAGAGAGTGCAGCTTTTACCTGCGTAGTTGTGATTACAGGGACTCTGCATTCTTCCTGTATAGATATGGGGCCTTTAGGGGGTGAGAGGGGGGTAAAGTTAGCACTGAACCTATCTGCCAGGATGTTGGCAATATCGGTTCTGTAATTTTCTTGCCTTTGTGCTGTAACTCAGAGCAGATCTGGGTGTTGCCATCTAGATTCTTGACATAGCTATAGAATGCTTTGTGGTTGTCCTTGGATTTAGTGGCGATTTTGTTAAATCATTTTTGAGAGCAGAGTTCCACCATTCAGCATCACTATTAAATCTTTCACTCATGGAAATGGATTATGGTTTTGTATTAGCAGCTTGAAGCACTGTTAAATTTTAATCACTACACCTGTAATCTGAGTTGTATTTCTTTACTATGGAAACAGCAATTGTAGCCCATTCTATGCTTCACTGAGCTGTAACAAGTTCTTCCCACTCAAAGGAGGATAGTCGCCTTCTCCACAAGTGATTTTTTTGCTTTACATAGAATACTGTAGCCATATGTCACAATATTGACGAGATGTTTTCCAGTGTAAGTTCAACTGGAGTGGTTTTCTAAACTTCTTTCGAACCTTCAACTAAAAGATTTTTCTCAGATATAATTTGCACTTCTACCCCATCAGTCTCTGTGCCAATCATTTTATCATTTACCAAAATAAAACCTTTATAGTTTTACAATGATAGCATTGGCAGGGTTGTTTCTTCATTAGAAACATATGAAGGTTACTTGGTAAGAAAAAAAAATCTTCTCAGAGTTTAGGACCCCCCCCAAAAAAACATACTTGAGTTTTGTTCCAAAAAAATCTTCAGGCTAAGCTATTATGTAATATGTGGCAAAAACTGAAAGAGCTACAATGCAGATATGTAGCAGTTCCTTGCTACAGTTACTAATGCTTTCAGTCTGAGGGACCGATCAGCAATACTTCTAATGTTTCATTTGTACTGTCTAATGGCTTGTGACTGGGGAGCTGCCCCCTTCACTCCACCCATCCTACACCGTTAGTTTCAACATGCTCACTTTATGTGTCCTATCATTCCACAGTAAGTTATGGCATTTTTACTTCTCTAAAGTTACTGACTTGTGGACTATGCTCATATTATTACAACAGCAACAAAATCCTTTACCTTTCTTGCTCAATGAGTGTTGACTTTATGCACTGCACCAACAAGTGTTGTGTGCTTCCTGTGCTATTAGGGGGTCTTTTTGTGACATTCCCATACTCTATGCTACTTTGGATGTTTGGGAACAGCTCTAAGTATTAGTGCAGATACCACTAATCAGTCTATATCTTACCACTTCATTTAGATTTGCCCAAACGTAACAGTTCAGTGACACAACATCAGCTCTGCAGTACTTCACATTGCACTGCATTTTCTCTGGTCGTCTGTTTGCACCAATTAAATGTAAATATTTGCATTACCATCAGTGGTTTGCACTCAAAACGTCCCTATGACATTTCAGTGATTTTCTTTTACATTTTATCTTTCGGTTTCAGTGCCAAAAAGTAGCATCCATAAAACTGAATAATGTTACCATGCTTACCTTCAAAATATTTCTACCATAAAAAACATTCATTTCTGTCATTTTTTACTAGTCACGATGACTCTATAGGTGGCTTAACTTCATCAGACCTTCCTAAATGAGTCACTTTGTTGAAGTATAAATTTTCAGGTACCTTGTTGTTTTTCTGTACCCTTTGTGGTACTAAGAAGGAACATTCCAGAAGATCATGTAAAGTCTTTAGATGTACTTTTTATATGAAAGGCCCATTCATGTGCAGATACAGTTAATACTGCAGTCTCTCCTCTTCTTAAAGACCAGTACTAAAGCTCAGTGTAACACAATGGCCATTAAAGAGTATTTTAGTAAGTCTTAGCAAATATATGGGCCTGTAATTCACCTTGTTTATATTATCCCAGACCAGATTTAAGCATGGGATTGACTGTAGTTAAGTTTTTGAGGGTAATACATTCTTCCATAGTAAAACCTGCAAAGATCATATCAACATATAAAGTAGTTTGTCATTTCTCACTTTATAATTATAGTTGTGAAATACATCTACTCTGCATTGATGCACACCTTGTATTATTTTCTTATGGATAATTTGCTATGTATATTTTACCATTCTGTATTAAAATATAGTGTAAGAATAAAAATAAACTATATTTTCAGGAACTTTGGATTTTTCTTACTGCTAACACAGTATTACAAAAATTATTACTCAGAACTGTTGCTGTTTGAATTACAGGCTGAACGGTAATTCATTCTGTTGGAGAAAATGGTTTAGCGATGTTTGTTCTGCCTCATTAATTTGATTCTCTCCATTTTCTGACTGGGAAGCTATGTTGGATTTGTATCATATTTCCATACATGCTTGAAGCATCAACCTAAACAACGCTTGCTGTCGTTGTTCCTGAACTCCTTACATTAATATCATGCTGATGTTTCTCTGTTTTCTTTAAACCCATTCCAAAAATCATCTTTATTCTGCTTGCCAGCTAAAAGTTCATTTGTGAGCTTTGGAAGCTTACCATGAACTTAACATTTTTAAAGATAAGCAGTGGAGACAGCGTGTTAATGATGACTTCAAGAAAAAATGTTAAAAACCTTAACACATTCTTATAAGGCTTTCTTTGTGAAATCTCTCCACAAAGAAGGGTTAACATTCTATGTAGTTCACATCTTGCTGCAAAAATTGTTCACTTTTATCCTTCAATAGACACATTATATAGAGTGGCATCTTTTAGCACATGATCTAACATTGGCAATGACCCCTTTATATTCTCAAGGTGTTTAAAACCATTTCTAAACACAATAGCATAGCACAGGCAGAAAAAGTGGTAGAAAATTATTAAAATAGTAGTAATAGTAATAATTACACACTTACGTGTGTGTGTGTGTGTGTGTGTGTGTGTGTGTGTGTGTGTGTGTGTGTGTGTGTGTGTGTGTGTGTGTGCTTGTGTACATATGTGCTTGTGTGTATGTGTATGTGCATGTAAGTTTTCACTGAGCCAACAGTTGGGAAGTCACTCCTGTTTGAACAAAACAAGTGCTTTGTCTGAGACTGCTGTGCATTGCGTTAGAAAGTTTCTCCCCCAGTGCATTATGACGTCAAATTGCTATTTGTAAGATCAAGGGATGTGAAAGAGACTTTCCTGCCATGAGATGGGGTGCAGAGGAGTCGTACATAAAATATTTTCTTCATGCTTCTCTGTACAGTGAATGTAATGAGCAGAGTTTATTGTACTGGAATTGAGGGATCAAGCTCTTGCAGACTGAGACATCATGGGTTGATTTCTAATAGTATAGCTATGCATTTGTCTCTGTATGTCTGTGTGTGTGTGTGTGTGTGTGTGTGTGTATGCACATATGTATATATATATATATATACATGTGTGTTTGAGTGTATATATATTTCTTTGTGTGGTGTAGCCGTTTACACATGTACACACTACAACAGTGACAATCATCTTGAGCCAAGGTTTCCACCACTGGGTGGCTAGCCCTGCCATGGTAGTTCATTCACACCACTCACTCACACACACTCTCACCTAGAGCCAATTTAGAGTGCCCAGTCTACCTACTGCATGTCTTCAGAATGTGGGAGGAAACTGGTGCACCTGGAGAAAACTCACGTGACTACAGGGAGGACATACAGACTCTGCAGAGAGGGCACCCCAGCCAAGAATCGAACTGCAGGATCTCTTGTTGTGAGGCAACAATGCTAACCACTGCACCACCATGGCCACCCCAAAACAATCTCAGTTTTCAGTTAACTTAAAATTGTAAGTCATCAATAAAATACAGAAATCTTAATATAGCTATTAGTGCACCTCTAAAAAACATCAAAAATGAGCTGAAACTCAAAAATAATTACAAATATATTGTGGCAAAGATTCACAGATGAATATTGCACAGCACAGTGCTACTTAATGCCCTTGCAAAGGGCATTTGGATTCAAACTATTCTTAGTTGTAAAGCATTCCCTGCTGGATCTCCCCAGTATGAGTGATGTGCAAGAGCGCAGTTCTCGTCAGAGTCATAGCTAGTGAACGTTAATTAGTTGAATAGTCAGTTGGTACTCTGTGGTGTGGTGCCCCCTCTCCCACCTGAATTTGAGGACCAAAAAAAAAAAGAAACTTCCATGATATTCCAAACAAAAGATCCTATAAGGCTGAGTAACCAAAGAAGTCCTATGAGTTCTAGCAAATTCGTTAAAAAAGCCTTTAGTTACAGTTACTACAAATACACAAGACTACTAACCACCTTCATTTCATCAGCTGCAATATCAGTCACAGGTGCTTAAATGAATTTCAGTACTGCACTGATGGCCTCTCGCTAACCCTGCAGCACTGCTGCTTACATCCTTAATAATGTGGACCTGCAGTAGCTGCTGCCTACACCTCACCTTTGTGATAGTACTTGTCCTTATCACTGAATCCCACCTTGTATACTTAATCTGTAGTAAACAAATAGCTAAAATCTTAAGAAGAAAAGGAGGTGGTCAATGTAAACCATTGAAGTTAAAGGAAAGCACGTCAGATATATGAAATAGCTTGTACTGTAAGAGTAACAGCCTTAGTTCTTCTCTCATAGCTTTGCTACTCATTATGAAACTTGTTCCCAAAACCTTATAGCATGAGATATTTTATGTATCATACATCACCCAAATCATGTAGTCAGTATATGTGTGTTTAAGTGTGTTTGTGTATCTGTCCATCTATATATATATATATATATATATATATATATATATATATATATATATATTATGTATATATATATATTATGTATATATTATATATATATATTATGTATATATATATATATATATATATATATATATGTGTGTGTGTGTGTGTTTGTGTGTAATATGTGTGTGTGCACGCTTATGTATATATATACATACACACACACACACACACACACACACACACTCACTCACACAAACCAATATTTTATATGGAAGCCATTTGTTAGATGGAATGTCCATACTAGTGAATGTTAATTGGCTGAATGGTGTTTGTGTGGATCAAGAGTTTTCCCTTTCTTCACTGTAGTGCGATCCTGGAATTGTTATATAAAAGTACCAGGGAGTTTTGAAGTACAACAAGCATTCCATCAACCAAAAGAAAAATGGTGGAAGAGAGTATTATTACTTACATTTATGTCTTTCAGATCGTGGAGTTGCCAGCAAACTGATTTCTGTTTAGAGCACATTTAAGCCTGTGCTACCTGAAAACTCCATATATGTTTGTAAAGCACTGAACTACTATAGACAGGAACTATGTGTAACTTTGAGTCATAAATTTAAATGGCAGAAAAAGTCTTATAAGATGGATATGCAAGACAAAATTTTTGCCTCATTTGTTCGGGATAAAAGTTTTTTTCGCATGGAAAACAAGAAGAAAACTGCATATAAAGGGTAAGCAAATTTATAAATAGTACAAATAAAATAATAAAATAAATAATCAAAAAGAAAAGAAAGGTGCATAAACTCTCACAGTTTAACATAGAGGGTTAAGCTATGGGCTGCTAGCAAGCTTCCTCTTGCAATCCAGGGTTTGAGTCTCTCAAAATCTATTTTTCTACTGTGTGACTCTAAGCAAGGGAAATAGTGGTTGGGAAGACCCGCTGCTTCTGGTGTTGGGTTTCACATCACCCCTGCATGGTCTGTTGTTCACCTATAATGCCCACCCTGTAAAGCATTATTATGACTTGTGTGTGTGTGTGTGTGTGTGTGTGTGTGTGTGTGTGTGTGTGTGTGTGTGTGTGTGTGTGTGTGTGTATATATATTTATATAAAATCAGCATAGCATGTGCACAACTGTAGCATACTGTCACGTATGTACTGTGCAATAGGTTAAGATAGAACCATGAAAACAAGTTTTTTTGGTATTGGAGGTGCAGGAGCAAATGAACAATTTACCTCCTGTTACAAGGATGGTATTTTCCAAGTCTTGGTCAGTATTTATGTTCAGATTCTTTTTTTTTTTAGCATGTGATTCATGTAGATAGTGAATCCATAAATGATATGGAGATACAGGAGGCAGTGAGTACAGATGACAGAAATCTCTCAGGTCTTGAAGGCGCTGAAGTCATAAAATAAATAAACAGGACAGAAGTACAGTGCATTATGGTCTGTCAGCAGTTTACATTACACTGCCATTGTTTCAGTAAGCAGTGAGTAGCTACTGTGTTTAATAGCACAGTATTGTACAGGATCATAGAGTTAGGGTTGTAATAGCACAGTGGTGTGCAGGATCTTAGAGTTAAGGTTGTAATAGCACAGTGTTGTGCAGGATCATAGAGTTAAGGTTGTAATAGCACAGTGTTGTGCAGGATCATAGAGTTAAGGTTGGAATAGCACAGTGTTGTGCAGGATCATAGAGTTATGGTTGTAATAGCACAGTGGTGTGCAGGATTGTAGAGTTAAGGTTGGAATAGCACAGTGTTGTGCAGGATCATAGAGTTATGGTTGGAATAGCACAGTGTTGTGCAGGATCATAGAGTTATGGTTGTAATAGCACAGTGGTGTGCAGGATTGTAGAGTTAAGGTTGGAATAGCTCAGTGTTGTGCAGGATCATAGAGTTATGGTTGTCTTTTCAGAAAGTAACACTTTACTGGCTGTGTTATTAAATAACAGAATAAAATTGAATAATAAAATGGCTGTTTAGTATCTCATTGCACTTATCTATTTATTGTTAATTTGTTTGCATGATAATTAGAGTAATCGATTGATCTGTAAGGACATATCTTAGTCACTACATAGACCATATAACAAATGTAAAGGTGCTGCATGTATTTGACAAAGTTTGTACAGGGGGACACAGAGCTGATCTAGAGTAGTAAACTAAAACAAACACCATAAATAAGTGTCACATAAACACGATCAATGCAAAGGAAAGCAAAATAAGCTTTAGCTACTAGAAGTGTATAGGCTATTTAGTTACCTTAAGAGTAGTATACAGTATGCACAGGTACAGTCTGGAATACTTCTCTTCCATCAGACTGAGATCTGAGAGAGTAAGATGTTATTTTTAGATTCAACCATGAGGAGAGATAAAGGAAGAGAGCAAGTTTCAGGAGCTTAAAAGTGTCGAAAGAAAAAAGAGCACAGTTTAATAGGGGGCAGGTAGTGGTAAATAGGGTAATGCAGTGATGCTAATATCTTGAATAAATACACAGATTCTGTATGAATCTTGGTAACATGTCACTGTTTATTGCACTTTCTCAGATAGGCAAGCTGTACTCTCACTGAGGGTGTAAAATGCCTTTGTCTTGTTCCCAGTATGATGACTCCATAGAGTGTGCAGCAGACAAAGAAAGCATGCTTGGGTTTGTGTTTTATGTGGTTAGGGTGTGTCTGCACTATGGAAAGATGCTTAAACATTTAAAGGATGGGACAAGCTCAATATGATTGTCTTGGCAGTTAAGAAAGTCCTTGATATGTGGCATGGATTTTAATCTGGTGTTTTTTTTCAGTTGTTGCAAACCAGTCCAGTGGAGGGGGTTTCTGGGATCCTGTTGAATGCCATAGCTGTTAGTACAATAAGAATCAAATGATCTAAAGGGATCAAGTTCATTAACATGCTAAATGAGGTCAGAGGTTTAAAAGTCAGGAGGGAGTGACTTTTTAAAATGCTTCAATAGGAGAGCCCTCAGAGCTGATCCTTAAGCATGCCTCTGAACTGTCCAGATTTTTTGCCTCCTAATAAAATTTGTGTTTTTCTGGCAAACCATTGAGGACTGAAGTCACTAAATAATGACAGATATTTCAGTTTCAAACTTCATACCCTTCAGAAAATGCACACTTATGCAAAATCTATTATTTTATCAACTGCCTTAGTTTCTAAGAGTGATATTCAAAAATTGTCCCTATTTTTGGGCTTTGCCCCATTATTTTTGGTTTCTGGTGAGACCCAGAAAAGGAGAGGGAGGATCACAGCTTAATTGTTACAGTCATTGAATAAGATAGTTTGTAAACTAGGAGACATCTCTAGGGTGAGGTTAATGGAAGTTAGTCATGCAATCAAGACAGAGAGGATGTTCTTCGTGTTTCACTGTTGCAGTCATTACATTTGGGTTATCTGCCTGCAGGTAGCCCTCAGCTGACCTGAATACCAGAGTCTTAGATTCCTGCATTGTATGCTGTCTCTTCTTCCATGACGTCAGGTCGTCAGGGTTATAAAACATGCAGCCGAGGCCATTACATCAGTCTTTCTTGCCGCATGCTGCCCGAAGCAGAAGAAGCAGTTTGCAAGTGCCGGTCGGCCGACTCCTGAAATTTTCATTTTCGAGTTTCAGAACCAAAGTCTTCAAAAAAGCTAAGTACCCCATTGGGGAGCCCTTTTCTTGCTCTTAACCAATTTCAGTAAAAGTTAACAATTATCTTACCTGTGGAAAGCAAATACCTCATAAAGATTTTCATTTGTACTGCATTCCTTGCTTAGGCCCAGACCACAATGTCCCTCGCTGTCAGTTTTGTGCCTTAGTCAACCCCCGAACTATTCATCGTCGGTCTGTTTTTGCAGCAAATTATTTTGGTACTCGGTATAACTATCCAGAAATGGCTTTGGTAAGCCATCCGACTACCGATATTTTGAAAAAATGTAAGGATAAAGAAAGGGACAGACCGCATAGGTCCAAAACTGCCGACGATGCTTCCTTTAAGCTATTCGCCAGTCCACCGGTACTCAGTGAGGCGCTTTTGCAGCCCCTGATACCCAGTACTTCAGATCCGCAGGCCTCTAATGAGACCCATTCAGAGTCCAGTATGCCGCGAGATGCTTCTTCGACTATGGAACCTGCAGATGTCTCTACCTTGGATGGGTCCGGAGCCGCTGTGCAGGCACCGGCTTCTGAGGGTGTATTCAGGCCTACAGACTTGCATTTTAAACTGATGCCATCTTCTTCATCCAGGCCTAAAACTCGACCCACGCCTAGAAAACCGATGTCCAAACTGCATGGTCAGGCCCATATGCCTAAAAAGCAAATGCTTAGAATGGCTGAAGACCTTATTACTTTAATTAGGGGAAGCCAGCCTTCTCCCTCTAAGAGACCTAGAACTGATTTTCCTTCTGATTCTTCTGATCAGGATTCTGATATTTCTGTTTCTTCTGATTACCAGGATTTCCCCTTATCTACCTGTGAGGATTCTGATGCAGAGGATTCCATCCCTTTTGCTTCCCCTCCAGAAGATTTTTCTTTTGGTGAAACCTTGCACACTCATAGGGAGCATTTCCCCTAGATAAGCCAGGATTACTCTGACTCCAAAAAGAGGTTTGGGGAATTCTTACTCCTTCCTCAACACAGGCCTTTAGCTATCCCTCCTGTTCTGGACATTGTAGATGATGCCTTCTTGGAATCTAGCCTGTCCCCAGACACTTTATCTCCAGCTCCCAGAAAACCTGACAGGTATTACAGAGTACCTGACTCTCACAAGTTCCTCTTCAAGAATCCTACTGTGGATCCAGAGACCATTTCCCAAGGACCAAAGGGCATTGAGGCTACTGCTGCCAAACATCCTAGCCCTTCTGATACAGATTCTAGAGCCTTGGATAGATGGTGTAAGTATACACTTCTGCTACTTTGGCCATTAGGGCTTTAAATTGCCAGTTTCATATGTTAAAGTACAAGCAGCAGATTATGGGACTACTTAAACAGAAAATGATGTTGATTCCTGACTGTGCTGAACACAAAGAATTACAGGATTTAATGAATTCTGCTGAATAAGTTGGTAAACATACTTTGCAATGTGGTTTTGACTCTTTAGAAGCATCTTGCAGGGCTGCTGTCACTGAGTCTGTACTTAGAAGGCATGCTTGGCTTAAGGAGCAAAACTTGCCAGATCATGTTAAAGTTAAATTACTGGATGCTCCCGTAAACCAAGACCACCTGTTTGGCAACAAAGCAAAAGAAGTTCTCAAAAAGATGGAGGAAAAAGCTAAATCTATGCAAACTGTTAAAGATTTCCTGCAAGTACAGCCTCCCAGATTTAGTATTGGTCTTCAAAGAATTGGTCCTTTCCAGTCTCTTCTCAGTCCAAACCCAGGAACAGCAGACCACCTAGGTTACAGTCTCAGGCTATGCACAGGCCTAAGCAGTGGGGGGCTCCCACTTCCAAAGCAGGAAGTAGTAAGGCACCCCCCCATGGAAAAATGTCACAATGACTTAACCTTAACCCTTCCAAGCCCTGCTCAACTGCCTGCTCCCTTAGGAGGAAAGATCGCCCTTCATGCAAAAAACTGGGAGCTCATTACCCAGAACAAATGGGTTTTAAATAGAGTTTTCCAAGGATACAGATTCCACTTCCACACCCTACCAACCCCAAACAGTTGGCCAGACCTACCCCCAAATCAGTGGGCAGAGGCTCAACAGCAGGTTCTCTTTCTTCTAAGTATCAGGGCTATTCATCCTGTCCCAGCAGAAGAAAGGGGACAAGGTTTTTATTCAAGACTTTTCCTGGTACCCAGAAAAGACAGCTCCTGGCATCCTATCCTGGACCTCTCTATTCTAAACACCTTTTTGGTAATCCCAAAAATCAAAATGCTAACACTTCAACAGCTGCTTCCTGTGCTAGGCAAAGATGCCTGGTTGGCAACCTTAGACTTAAGCTTACCTGCACATCCCAATAAGGGAATCTTGCAGGAAATACCTATACTTCAGGGCAGACTCCATGCACTATCAGTTCTCTGCACTTCCCTTTGGCTTATCTACTGCACCCAGGGTATTCACAAAGTGTCTAGCTCCAGCCATTGCATTTTGCAAGCAGAGAAATATTCATATACACTCATACCTGGACAATTGTCTGATTCAGGCAGAAAGCCAGGACTTGCTATTAAACATTTGGCATTCGTAAATAAACTTCTAACCTCACTGGGGTACACCATAAATGAAAAGAAATCTCACCTAGTACCCTGCCAACAGATTTTATTCCTGGGAGCAAGCTTGAGCACAACTTCCCAGATGCCTTACCTCACTCCAGAGAAACAAGTTTATTTGACAACCTACTTCAAACTATTGGCCACAAAAACCCAGCTGTCTGCAAGGAAAATTCTGCAAGCCCTGCGGTTCATGGCCTCTTGCATTCTACTAATTCCATATGCAAGACTGCATATGAGGAAACTACAATGGTATCTAAAAAGCCTATGGTGTCAACATTCTCAGGATCTGGAATCAATGATTCCTATCATTCCTTGTATAAAGACAGAGTTCCTTTGGTGGGCAGTGGCCTGCTGCCACAACAAGGGGCTCCCTTTCACTCTACCCCCTGCCACCCAAACCCTAACAACAGACGCACCAGACTATGCATGGGGGGGCTCACTTGGCAGGGCAGTGCAGTCAGGGCAAATGGAACCCAAGTCAGATGCACCTGCATATCAAACAAAAAGAAATGTTAGCTGTACAGAATTCCCTGACAGCCTTCAAAGACCATATCCTTCCAGGACAATTATCGGTAAAGACAGACAATGCCACAGTTATGTGGTACATAAACAAGTAGGGGGGATCCACTCATACCATCTCTGCAGACTAGCCTTGGCCGTGTGGATCACAGCCTTGAGCTGTAAAGTGCACCTAGAAGCTTAATTCCTGCCAGGCAAGCTAAATTCAATGGCAGATGACATAAGCAGAAATGTCATGGAACCACACGAATGGAAACTGGAACCAAAAATATTCATCCTCTTGAGGAACAAATAGGGGACTCCAGATATAGATCTGTTTGCCTCCCCTCAGAACTACCAATTGGACAAATTCTGCACAAGGACTTCCCAGAGTCAATCTTGGAAAGTGGATGCCCTGTCCTTTACCTCTGAAAGCGTCTCGGTTTATGCCTTTCCCCTCTGCCTCTCCTCTTGAAGGTTCTGCTAAATATCAAACAGGACAAGCCAAGGACAATACTGATTGCACCACACTGGTCTTGCCAGTACTGGTACCCCCCCCTCTTGCGCAGTATGATACTGCTGGAGCCATAGCACCTACCTCAGACACCTTCTCTGCTGTCCCAGCAGGCGGGCCAGATTCTGCACCCTCAGCTTAAAACTCTGAACCTTGCAGCCTGGCAAATTCCTTGAGCTCTCCTCTAGCATCTCTCAGTAAGCAGGTGCTGGATGTCATTCTGGAAACAAGGAGGCCTAGTACTAGAAAATCCTATGTTGAAATGTGGAAAAGATACTGCTGCTGTAGCTAGACTCAGGAGATGGGTGCAACGGTGCCCAGCTTACCTCATATCCTTCAGTATATCCTTTAACAGAAATGCTCCACAAGGGCCTATCCTTCTCATCTATTAAAATTCATGCCTCTGCTATTTCAGCACATTATAATACTGAGCCACCCCTCTTCTCTCACCCCCTGCTAAAGCAATTCCTCAGCAGGGCTAAACATTTAAGACCCCCCAGACGAGCCCCTACTCCAGCCTGGGACCTTAACTCTGTATTGGAAAAGCTCACTCTCCCTCCATTTGAACCAACTGCAACTGCAGAGTTGAAATTCCTTTCTTGGAAAACAGCCTTCCTTCTAGCCATCACTTCAGCAAGAAGAGTGTCTGAATTACAAGCCCTCATGGCAGTGGAGCTCTTCATTATCTTCCATGCAGACAGGGTTTCCCTCAGGACCAATGCTTCCTTTATGCCCAAGGTGGTGTCTAGTGTGGCCCTCAATCAGTCCATTCATTTGCCTACCTTCTTCCCGAATCCACAAAAAAAAGGAGAACGAATTCTGCACTCTTTGGATGTGCACAGACAACTTAGATTTTATTTGGACAGGACTAAGCCTCTCAGGAAATCTGAACAGCTGCTAGCTGCCTTTGCTGCAGGGGCAGAGGGGGAAGGCCATTTCAAAGCAAACCATTTCTAAATGGATAGCCCATTGCATTAATTTCTGCTATAAGCACCATGGAAAACCTACCCCACAGGAGATAAGATCACATTCCACCAGGGCTGCATCTACCTCTACAGCCTTTCTCAGAGGAGTCCCTACCAGGGATATCCTAGAAGCTGCTACCTGGAGCTCTGTACATACCTTCACCAAGCATTACCACATGCCTATTCTTTCTAAATCCAGAGCTGGATTTGCCACTGCAGTCTTGCAGGGCTTAATAGCTGGCCCTAATGCTCTCTGACTTCCTCCTCCCTTCCTTAGCTTTGGGAATCAACCCAAATGTAATGACTGCAACAGTGAAACATGAAGAACATAGTACAGTTGTGTACACTTACCATAAATGTAGATGTTCGAGTGTATTCACTGTTGGAGTCCTGGTTACCCTCCCTCCAGCCCCCTGACTTATCTTGGCTCTACCCTTCCGTCTTGTTTTTAAACTTTCTGGTGTATTTGCTTTTTGATGGAGGTGTACCATAACATATAATTGCTTCCCATTGTGGGGGCACCTGACATCTGGGGCAAGAAAAACTGATGTAATGGCATCGGGTGCATGTTTTATATCCCTGACGACCTGATGTCATGGAAGAAGAGTCAGCATCCGATGCAGGAATGCAAAACTCTCGTATTCAGGCCGGCTGAGGGCTACCTGCAGGCAGATAACCCAAATGTAATGACTGCAACAGTGAATAAACTTGAACATCTACATTTATGGTAAGTGTACACAACTTTACTTTGTGTTTAACTAGATAAAAGTGATTCTGTTAGGTCATTTAACAAGACATCAGTAAGTAGATTCTTAAGTTAGAAATAATTGTGTCAATAAGGGAGAAAAAGTCAGCTACTAGATTCACCAGTTCTAACTGGATTTGGCATTATCAGCCTGAAAGACATTAAACAAGTATTTGTATTTAATTCAATTCCATATATGCTCTTACAATTTTATAGTGCAGTGAAAATAAAAAGAAAACTTCATCAGAAGTTCCTTTTCAATTGGAACAAAACCGCTCAAAACTTTGTGTAATTAAAGACTGTTGTGTTCTGGTGTGGAGTATTTTTATTTTTATTTCAGTTTAACAAATATGGTTTGGGGTATTTTGGTAGTTTTGCAGTGCATGTACTGCTAATCTGATAGCACTATTTATTTTGCCATAGTTTTTTTATTTTTTAAATGTTTACCACTTTATGACTGGGTAGTGAGAGTGGGAAATTTACCAGTGTTCCAAGCAATGTATTTGCTACAGGCTTACTTTACAATTGTTTTTCTGATTGACTATGATTTTAAAGTATACCTTTTAAATTAATTCCTGCCTTGAACATCTATTCATATCTCAACTTCATCTACTGTAGCTAATCTTTCTTTTCCTGTGGTCCTTAAAGAATGTATCTCTGTATTTAATTTGAAACAAGTAGAGTTATGCCAAGACTCTTCAATCCTATTTTCTACAATTTATACGCAAAAAAAGTGTTTAGAATTGCGAGGCACATTTGATTTGCACGTGTGTGTGTGTGTGTGTGTGTGTGTGTGTGTGTGTGTGTGTGTGTGTGTGTGTGTGTGTGTGTGTGAGTGTGTGCATTTCAGTGCCCATTTCCGAGTGCAAAGTGTTTCATTACCTTTATGGCAGCTTTTGAGAGTTTTTTTTTCAAATTTGTGTTGTTATGTGATTTGTATGCACAAACCAAAGCTTGCTTTCCTGATTATGTCTTTAGTAAGCTCTATCCCCAATAACATTTAGATCCATTTGACTTGGATCCTCTTTTTCAGAATTTTTTTTAAACTTGTTAATGAAGTAAATCCACTTGGCATAAGTTTGTCTTTTCACCAGGTAGTCTTAGAGCAGTATTTTAATTCTTTACTCTTATCCACATTGAATACACAAAAAAATCACATCCTGAGCTTTGGAATAATGCTTGTTTATCTTGGTCCCCTTCAATGAACACACATCACAACAAATGACATTTGACAACCTTTATTAAAATTCCATAAACATCACTTTATTGGCCAACTAATATTTTGATTTATTAATCACAGCATAAACATCCATATGCTGTTAACTAGGGCAGTGTGACCCCACTCACTCTGACCAAATAAGCAGGGACTTTACCCCCGCTCACTTATTTTACTTATCAAGGAGCGTCCAACTGCTCACTTGCAAATGAACATCCAACACCAGAGGGGGAACAGAAGAGAGACAAGCCTGCCCCTTTTCTTTACCCACCAGCCTGACCAGGCTGTTCCCCTTCCTTCATATCAAAAGTGCCAACAAAACCTTTCAAAAACAAACCTAACTGTACATTAAAAAGGGTTGAAGCCAACTTCATATGGTTTACTCCATCCTCTTTGAACCAAACTGGATCCCTTTCATCAACCTTCCATTGCTGCCTAAACAGCTGAAATTAAAATGATGATCCCTCTCCAGTGTCAGTGTAATACCCATACCCTTGCATTAATTTGTCAAAATGAGATTTTTCTAAGGATCAAATTAATAGTAATCCAATCACTATACCCTCTATCTGCTAAGGCAAAACATCTAATGACCAGAATAGCATTTGCTGATCAATGAACCCTCTTTAAAGACTTCAATCCATAAAGCCAATAGCCCTCAAATTGTAAACAAATGAACGTCCATTTCCCAATGCCAACCCTTGCAACAAACTCATCTTGACAACAGCCACAGTCTGTCAGTCTTCACACTTTCAACCTATCCCAACCCTTCAAACATATAAACCACCATCAAGACTTAGTAAATCACATAACCCTGTCACCTGTGCAACTATAATAATTGGATCCACATCGACCCATAATCCACCCTTGTCTCGAAAGATCACCCCTTGATTTTTTTTTTGTGTTAATTATCACATTTCCTTCACACTGATAAATCAAACAAACCATGACCTGCATCCAGTAGCAACCCAATAAACAATGCCTTGTTTAGACCTTCAAATATCTGCTTAAAGAATGGAAACCCATTCCTCACACATCCCCAACACATATACATACCTTACAATGCTCTATCAAACCCTTCACCTAGCCTTAAAGGGGGGCATTCACATAATATACCTCCTTCTGATTGCTCACCTGCTGCTGCCAAATCCAATGAAGGACAGTGCTAAACTCAAAATAGCACAGACCACTGAGCTGTCCCTCTGCATAGCCTTGCCACAGGAAAACTCAAACCCACCTACACTGCCAACAGAATCCGACCCATCACCTTGTTGTGACTCTACCTCACACTCCCCAGACCTGTTTACCCTGCCCTGACATACCTCCTCCTCACCTGTCCCTATACTACTCCCAAACTACACCAACTCTGATGTGTCTTAAGGAGCAACAACTCCTTTCACAGCTAGTGAATAAACATAGTGCCACAAAAAACAGTTTTATGACACAAGCAGCAGTAACTGAACCTATGTTTTTAAATGACTCCAATAAAACACAGAACATAAATTGAGCTACCACTCGAATATGTTATGACCAAACACTGCAGATGAGGGGTAATTTAAATATCAAAATACCTGGGTCACCTTGTAATTTCCATACAAAACCTGTACAGCACTATATGGGCCAAGTTAACTTATTTCTTAAAACAGCCTTGGGAATGTCTCTGTAAGCAAATACTACAAGAATATCCCTGGGCAGTCATTCTTACCCAAATTAAAGTTTATACAAAACTACACATTCATCTGTTAGAAAGTGTGACCTTGGCAGCCTCTCCCATGTGCTGCTTTGTTCTTCAAGTGGATGTAACAGCATCATGTACACTACAATGAAACAAAAAATGCTGAAATAAGGAGTAAAATGCCTCCATAACATGCCATAATTCTCAAGTCTACCTCATGTTGAGGAACGTTCCTCATTTGGGGTCATAACAGCTCATGTTCCTCGAAGTTCCACATTGAGAAAGTCCATCACACATCCATATTAACAATTTAACTATCAGTGTTAAATAGAACTTAATCATTATTCCATTAAACGGCCTATTCTGTGAATAATATAATCACTGTTTAACCATTCTATGAGAGTGGCCACGTTCCTCATCTTAGAAATGGAAAGAAAGACAGTAATTAGGGTAAAAAATTAAACCATTACATATTTTTGCCAATACAGCAAACAGACTGTGAAGCCTGTGACGACATCTGTGTTAAAGAGGAGGCTTTACCTAACATAACCCCCCCATAGCATTAATAAAATTATGAGTATTAGATGAAAAGGGTGCACATAGTAGAGACACTCACAGACATAGAAAACCACCAACGTCACTCAACCACTCATTCTCTCAACAGACAAACACACGCAGACTCAACAACACATTATTACTATGCCTCCCCCTTAACATCAGCATTAAGCTACCTGTCAGATCTGGCGACTCAAAATTTGAGAACCCTCCCCAGTTTAAAGAACAGCCTAATGTGTGCAACAAAATCTGCCCATTCTGCCACATCTGTGCAGCATACCTCTCACTTCTTAGTACAAAACGTTTGGGCAAAGCCTGACAAAATGGGGGGACAAAGGCCCAAAAATAAGGACACATTTAAAATATTGCTGTCATAAACTTAGAATGTTGCTAGGGTAACACGGTTTGTAATAACATACATTTTCTGAAGGATTTGAAGTCTGAAACTCAGATGTATGTCATTCTTTGGTTCATAGGTTCATAGGTTCATAGATTTGGTGACTTTAATCCTCAGCTCACCGCATTGATTGGCCACAAATTTATGAAGACTAGACCAGAATATGAGGCAAAATCTGAACATTCTGCAAACATCTGGACAGTTGAGAGGTATGCTGGGCAGAAGCAATGTCCACTTACTGTGAAGTGTATGCCAGCCATAACACAGAAAATGCAGGCCCGGCAGAATCGGACAAAATAATGTGAATTTCACAATCTCTTCCCCTTTACTCACACACATACACTTTTTTAACACATTACAGCTGCCTGTGTTATTTATACTACATAATGTGAAGCCCATAACATGGACAACTTTACAAAACCAACATTCTTTTTTCTGTAATATTCTGTCAATTCAACATGTGAAAAAGCAAAAACAAAAAAAAATAAATAAATAAAAATCTCTCAGTGAATCAGAGGCAAATCTCAACAGAACCAGGAACAAATCCAGAAATGACCATAGACAGTATTAACTTGACATTGACAGAGCAAGAAAATGTGTATTAATACACGTTTCCTGAAGAAAAAGTCTACTGCTGTAAATTACTCTCATTATTCATTAAGGGAAATTCACCACATTTTCTCCAAAAGAAAAGTCACCAGTTTCAGGAGAGATTAAGAAGGACAAAGTTGCATTTGGACTAAAAATAATTAACAATTACAACATATGATTAAAATGTGGATGATGTTGTTCCTTGTCAGGGGCATACAAGACTGGCCCCTGCGCATGCGTTCCTGCTTCTATACGTATATTGTTATATTTATAAAATTTAGGCTTATAATTGGCATATTATATTTTCTTGCATCTCTTTAGACCTTCACCAAAGAATAACATGCTACGCCTTGCCACACCGCAATATAAAGCTACTACTTTGTACTAGCATACATAACACATATCAGTGGACACATTTAGATGCTGGACTGGAACAAGTAGAGCCCTCATAATTAAAAGTAGGCTACAGGCCCACAAGAGGGACACTTACAAACATTGGCCTTATAAACTTAAACGTCGATAGAATAACAGTTTTTTGCTTTGGCATGAATTTTCTGATGGACAGCTCAAATGGCTGTCATTATCTTTTAATGATTTGTCATAACCACAACTTTATGAAAACAGATCCAAAAAACTGAGGCAAAATTTGGCCATTCAGTTAAAATCTGTACAGTTGAGAGGTATGCAATGACCCCACAGCCACTCCAGACTAACAACTACATACAGCAATTCAGAAGTTGATAGAATAACAGGTTTGCTTTAGCATGAATTTCTGAAGGGCATGAAGACTGCAACTCAAATATCTGTCATAACCACAACATTTTGAAAACAGACCCAAAATCTGGGGGAAAAAATCTGGATATTCAATCCATACAGTAGAATGTAATGATTCAGATGACCTCAACTACCCCCCCCCCCCCAGCCTTTACTGCCTCATTGCACATGCAAGAATGACCATTGCATGGAGTGCCCCATGGCACGCAAACCCTCAGACTCATCAGAAAGCCACACCAACAAATTGTGTTCTTTATAAAAGCTACCTTACTCAAATGTCTGCCATTAACTTCAATGGTTTACTACAAGCCACAATTTTATAAAATGGACCAATGCAATCTCTGTATCTCAGCCTGTGCTAATCCTTATCCTTACTACAGTTATGCAATAAGAAATAGAACAAGTTCTACTTGCTAGCATCAAGCTGTCTTTCCTATAGCCCTTGGCACTCTTTTTCCTTTTCCCATTGGCTCTGTGACTCCTCACAGCAGTAGCTTAAATGTAGCTGTCTCGATGTGAGAAGGGGCTGCAAGCAAACAAATGCAATCAACAGGCTGCACAGTCTTTGGAAAAACTGTACAAGCAGGCAGGTATGGTTGCAAGATGTGAACTACCCACCTGCACTATCTCCTTTTCAATGGTTACTGCCACACCACGCATGTGCGGAGGGGAACCGTTCATCCCGATAACTTGTAGCCCATGAAACCATTCACAGCTGGGCTGTGAAACACCATCACAAACACTAACGACTACTTTGTTGAGAAAAAACAGAGACAAAAAAAAAAGCTACAGAAACAACCAATAATGCTTAACAATACCAAGGGATTAAGACATACCATTCACCCTAATCTTCCATCTACCATCTAAGAACACATACCTTTGCAGCATGTAATTTAAAGCACTATCTAGGCAACCTCACTAACCAGTACTGCCCTATCAATACTTATCCTTCTGTCTTTTTTTTACTTTTATTTTATATTTTTATATATATATATATATATATATATATATATATATATATATATATATATATATATAAAGGGGCTCCTTCATGAGAACAAACTACCCCACTACCCACTCTACCTTCCCCCACATGCCCATCTAACTCCACAAAAGGAAGGGGGAGAGAAAAAAAAAATTTCTGCCACACAGTGCCCACCTCTTCCATGCACACAGTTAAGCCAAGGCCTACCTGATCACTAGAGAACCAACAGGTCATCATTAGTGAAGATAAGATTCCCATTCCTTTCATACTCGGTAGACTTTGTTTTCATCTTTATGTCAAGATATTCCCCTCAAAAACAAACACTCATGGCCCTTGACTTACTTCTATGTTCACAGAATTTCTACTTTAGAACTGTCCTTTCCTTACCTTAGACAGTCTTAATGTCTCTGCTTGAAGCCTACTGATTTGATATTCTGTGGTTTGCACTTTTTGTTTACATCCCTTAATGTTTCTTTAGTCATTTTCCTTATTCTGTCAGTAGCAAACATGATATGATTTAGCACTCTTCTGTTTATTTGTCAGCAATATGTATGTGACCCTGTGAATCTGATATTCTGTAACTGTTGTACATTTGTTAACCAGGTAAGCCCACTGGACACAGGTGTCCCCTTCTAGAAGAGATTCAGGAGCACTGTTTGGTTAACTGACCCGCTCAGAGTCACGCAGTAGGTGAATGGAAGTGTAGCCATTAGTTACAGCAAACAAATTATTAACAGTTCAGAGCATTAAGTCTATGCACTAACTACCAGATGTGTATGTTTCTGGACTTATGCTGATGTAAATTACTTATTTCTTTGCGTATTGCACTTTGTTTTCCTGCTGTCATTTTTAACTAGATCTGGAAACTCAGTAAAGAGAATTGCTGAGTTCAAAGATTACTGTGATTCATATAAATAAATACAATTTTATTATTGCCAGATCTGTAAAACCTATCAAATGTTAACTAATTGTGGTTATTCTATACCTAAAATGATGCATCATGAAGCTGTTTGTTCTGAACTGTTACAGTTCAACTAGAGTTGCTGACTGTTTTCTTTCACATGACACAAATGATCTGCCTTTCTCTTCCCTGTACAAACTTCAAAGAGCTTCTCATTAAAACTGTGAACTATTTTTTCATTAGTGAATTCATCTGAGAATTTATCTGACAAAGCTATCTCCTCCAAAGGCTTTGTCTGTGTGGAGTAGGTAATGCCCCCCCCCCCCCCCCCCCCAAAGTTGCCTTTGATTAACTGCCATGTGGAACCAGTGACATACATGGTCACCAAAGCTGTAAGCTATAGTTAGATTTAATAACAACTTTGTTGGTCGTAATGAAAAGCTTGAGCCCTGTGTACCTGTGAATTGATTTCTGTTGATATTTTCTTTCTTTACGAAGAAGAAACAAGTTGATACACTTTAGTTGGTTATGCTGTGGAAGTAACCCCTCCATGCTCAAACCAGTGAGGGTATCAGAGTAACTGCCAGTCAGAACTCTTTGTCTTTTTATGCATAATGATACATCTCAAGCAAGAAATGTGCTGCTGTAGCAGTATATTTTTTTGTCCCTTAAAATTTAGTTTCTTTGGGCTTATCTCACATGATACAGAGAACAATTTAAGAAAAGAAAGGTAACACATACTCAAACATGGACATGTAAAATCTATGGAACAAAATGTAATGGAATAATTTCTGTCCACCAGGAATGTGCCTCCCTTATCAGAATTTTGGCGCCAGCTTTTTTGTAGGTTTTAACATTACCATTGCTTTAAAGTTAGAACATTATAATTTATATAGTCAAATAAAGATCTATCTTGCCTTTTGATTTTTTTAGCTGAATGTGTTGCGAAACAACAGTCTTATATTAAAACTGTTTCTCTGATTGTCCTGGTGTAAAATGTTTGTTAGTATTTTATGCTAATATCTTTTCCCACACTCAAGAACCTGACATGGCTTGACATGGATGATTGCCATTTTATCTGGAGAATGTGATGATGGTATTCCCAGTAATAACCATAAAATGTAATTTGCCTAACTTTTATAATGCTTGGACTAGCTTCTGTTTTAAATGTATAAAACTATAGGAGCACTATCAACAAAGATTCGAGAAAATGTTAATATGTGAATCCTTCACCCACAATGCCTTAAGGCTTTTCAGTTTATGAATTGCTTTTTTCTTTCTTGACAACCTTTTTGTTTGTCCTCTAGATCTGAGTCTTGTCACATCCCTTTACACCTCAATAACATAAGTAGCTAACAAGTACAGTAGAAGCTGGAAAAAATACATAATGCTCAACTATACAGATTATGTCTCAGATGATCTCTGACTGTGGGTCAATTCTGCAAAATCTGCATAGCGCAACTTCTCTTTCAGATGAATATGTTCAAAAGAAAAAATCACAGAAAGGTAACTAACGTGTGTGTGTTTGTGTGTGTGTGTGTGTGTGTGTGTGAGTGAGTGTGTGTGTGTGTGTGTGTGTGTGTGTGTGTGTGTGTGTGTGTGTGTGTGTGTGTGTGTGTGTGTGTGTGTGTTGAGTCTCCCCCACACTGCACATGAAGGGGATCTGCCTCTTACACCACCAGACTTCTTATGATCCACTCCGAGGTTGATGTGAGGCAAGAGAAAGTAAACTTCTTTCTTTGCAGCAACCTTTGATGGCAAAATCAGCTTTTGCTTACATGTTCAAAGTCTGTATAGCTTTATAGGTTCATAGGTGATTATTAGGGTAATGACCTCATAGGGACTTTTTTAGGCCTAGCCATGCTTACCAAATGTATCTGATAAGTTTTTATACCTTAGGATTATTTTAAGAGGCAGCTGTAGGCTTGGACATAGATGGTCAAGCATTTACATACTGCTTCTGATGTAGGTACTAGACCAGGTTTAAATTTCCAATTCCCCATTCACTGGTCCAAGTTACACTTGAATTTGGTTAGGTAAGAAATCTGCTTCACTTGGATGGGAGGCCTATTCCAGAAAAGGGGGTAGTCTCTGAGACACATATCTGTCCCTCCAACATATCCTTTTTATGTTGCAGACAAGGTTTAGGTCACTATATCAGGTAATTCTAATTGTATCTGTTTTGTGGATGTGCAACAGGTCCATCAGAGCAGGATCAAGTGATATTTTGTAGGCCAGGCATAGATTGCTACTCCATATTCTGTAGTTGACCAAGAACAGGGATAGGGTTTTTAGGTGGTCATTGCAGGACTTGTTGTTTATGTCCTATATTCTTTTTATGAGGAACTTTTGTGGACACTCCAGTTGTTGGATATGCTTGGTCAGGTGATACTGCAGGGGGCATTATACTCAATGATTAGTTTGATAAGGGGCCAGAGTACAGCTGAACAATGACATCCTATGAACCTAGTTGCAATACCTTTGCTTAAATATTTGTGCAGCATAGAATGATTTCATTACTGTTGTAGACAAGATGATCAAAGGCCAGACACACGACGGCAAAATCATTTTACAAATTCACTCAATTGTTTGATACTCTAAGTTTCCCAAAATGAGTTAAGATAGAATATAGAAAGAGGACAAAATATGCTTATTTATTTTCTCAAGCATTTTTTATTGTCTGTACAAAACTCTTTCACTTCAAAAATAATTTTTTGCACTTCTCTTTATGTTAACCTCAAAAATCCTCTTAGGGAGCATTTGCATCATTCAGTGCAAACACAAATGCTGTGGACTGCAAGCATCACTCCCAAATGAGCTAACAAACTTTCTGTAGATAAACTATATTTATTCAAAATAGTACTGTTAAGCAACTTTTTGTCCCACCAAGTTGGCCAGGGACTTCTTCAGAACAACTGAAACAAGACAACAGCTACATTTAAATCAGTGTGTTGGCTTAAAATACAAGCGCCATGACTAATTAAAAATTTAAAGTAAAAAATTTTTTAAAGG
>NC_056751.1:56546972-56580768 GCF_019279795.1 Protopterus annectens | reverse complement strand
TTATGTAAGTATTTGGGGCTTATTGAATAAGACAAAACTTGTATTCTCTAAAGTTATTTTAACTTTTATGAGTTAAAATTTCTTTGTATTTCTCATTTAATTTGTTTATTTCTTCAATAACTTTCTTGTCCATAATATTTTCTTTATTATTATGTTTATAAGAGTCTAATTTACTTTGAATATCTAACAATTCCTTATCCCAAGATTTCCTTTTATTATTATACCATCTGATACTTTGTCCATATAGATATGATTTTAAGGCATCCCAAACATAAACAATGGAGACTTCAGGAGTATTATTTATGTCTAAAAATGTTTTACTTCTGAAAGTATATATTCTTTATAGTCTTTTAGTTGAGTTAAGTATGCTGGTATCCTTTTGATCTGAACATTATGAGTATTTTTATCTTGAATTCAAAAACAATTGAATTATGATCAGATATAGGACATGAAATGATTTTGGAATTAATTAAATCTGTTACCATCTGGTTAGAAATAAAGACCCTATCTATTTTGAATAAGTTTTGTATCTGTTAGAAAAAAAAAGGTGTATGGTAATGATTTTGAATCTATCTGATTATTAATATCATTCAAATGATAAGAATTAGCAAAATCATTTAAATGTTTTGCATTAGATGTAATTCTTCTTTTCCCTATAGTGGTAGTATCACTTTCATGTAGTATACAATTAAAGTCACCAGCTAAAATAATATCCCCTATAGAGAATGATATGATCTTATCAAGATGATGTTTCACTGTATTAATACCAATTCCAGGTATCCAATATACATTAATTAAAGTGTAAGTCTTCCCATTAATTTGTATTGTAACCATACAAAACATTCCTTTGTCATCCTGATAAGACTTAATGGTTTTAGGAATGGGCATACTTTTATTCCATAAAATAGCCACTCCTCTTTTTTTCTGAGTGTGCTCTGAACTAACCAATACTGTATATTTGTTTGTGGCTAGTTTATCAATATCTTTTTTCAAGAGATGGGTTTCTTGCAGGAAGACTAAGTTGGCCTTATGTAAATTAATGTATCTTATTAGGCTTGCCCTTTTACACGGATTATTCAATCCATTAATGTTTAAAGAAATTCCTTTTAAAGATGTCATTTGGCATTTTTAAAACTCAAGAATCTTATGATCAAAATAACAAGTAACAAGATAGATAATGTTACATCTCCTCCTTTAGGTGTACCTTTAAATATAGCTGTATTTATTGAATCTCTTATGGGATTTTGTATAGGATTCAATTTTGTTTGTAGTGACAATGTGTGTACAAAATATATTGTGGATGTCAAAACTATATACAAATAACAATGAACAAGTGAAAATAATGTAAGGTTTAAACCTTGCATCCAGCCTGGAGTTATAAACTCCAACTTAGAGTAGTATTTACCACTCAAGTTAACCCCCTACCCTAAGCAGCAGCACCTCAGCTACCATCTTATCAATTTAATACTAGTTATATTTAACTGAGGTTAACAGTTTTCAATTCAATTATCTAGCAAGACAAGACTACACATTTGGTAAAACAGCATCATATAAACTAAAATAAACTTTTTTTTTTAAAACTGTTCATACTACTATATACATCTATGTAATATAAAACACTTGTATTCAAATAGCATTCAAATAATCTTGATGTTAGAAATCAAGAGGAGAGAAAAATAAGTTCTAACATTCATTTAAATCAAAAACTTTGGCTAATATGATTCAGACATTACATATATTAAGATGCATCTATTTTCTGTCATGTAAATGCAATTAACAGCTTCCAAAAAAAACCTTGAATTGCTTGTATATGAGCATTTACTCAAACTCATTATTGTCAATAGAATAAAATATTGTATTCATAGAAATTGTTATAAACCATACTGCATAGTTATGCAGATTCTCAGAAACACTTGCATTATTGTAAAAAAAAAAAAGAAGCCATCACACACACACACACACACACACACACACACACACACACACATATATATATATATAGCTGATCTCACTGAGTTGTGTCCTTGCTGAGCACTATCCTACTTGCTGTCCCTACAATAAATCTGTCTGCTTTATACAAAATAATGCACAGCAAACACATTTTAGTAACCAGATTTTACAACCATGCTATACTACTGCTTTAAAATATATCACATGACAATTTCTTCCAGAATAGAGTTATAAAATTATTTATGCTTGTCAATAAGATGAATTAAATGAGTTATAGTAATGTATATGTTTGGAACATAAGTTTTTAACAGATTATTATGCTGCTGTTAAGTAGATTTTCAAAAACACTTGAATAAATGTTTCATTTTCTATGCCTTCTAAAATAAGACATTTACTTACTACAAGAAACTGCATCATTTAAACTCATTATAACTGACATATTTTATGAATTATAACATAGATATTTAAGTAATTATATAAAATAACTCACATTTAGATGTTAAAGAGTTCATTTTCCTTCACATAGTCACATTTGCATCATTTCTATTTCCTGGTAGAGTATTCTTCCTGAATCTGTGATGTGTCAGTGTGATATCTAGGTCAAAGGTTAGACTAACTGCTTTCAGCTTCTCTGTGAGAATTCTGAGAGTTGAAGCTTTTGAAGTAGCTCATGGACACTGTGCATGAGACAGCCCACATCCCAGATTGTCTCCTTAACATTTTGGCGGAAACTTATTAAAAACTAGTGACAAACATTCATTTAGCAGTGTAAATGCATCTAAACATGACAAAACCTTCACAATGTATTTTACAGGTTATTACAGCCTCTATGTAAGTGAAATTAAGCCCAAAATTATTAATAAGTAATAAAACTCAATATTTTTGTCCCAACTCAATTTTTATGCAAATCTTATTATTTACTGTGTCTATATGATCAAAAGCATTTCTATATATTAATAAAGAAAAGAAAAGAGAGTAGAAAATAAAAGGGTGTAAGGCAGAAATAAAAAACATGTAAGAGAAAGCTATAAGAAGTATATACAATGGAATATTACTTACTGTTTATATTAATAGAGTTAAAAATAAAACATTATTTACTATTATTTAGTTCTAATTATTATTAGTTAAAGCATGACAGATTATTTACAAACAAGCATAAGCAGTATAATCAAGAAAGTATAATTAGGAATAGCATCTGAAGAACATATAAACTTTTTACAAGGAATAAATATGTTATTATTCTAGTAATCATATTTTCATTACTCTTCTCTCCCTGCCCTCCTCCACCCTTTACGCACTACATAATCTAAATAGAATGTCATTGTTTAAACAAAGAAAAGAAGAAAAGGAGAAGAAAAAAAAAGATAAAGAAAAAAAATGTATCAAATTACTGACCTTACTTCTTTTTCAGAAAGAGAAACAAATTGAATCACAGCTTGCCATTAAATCTTCAGATATTTTGACTGGTTATGAAACAAAACATTTCTTTGCACACAGAGAATAACTTTGATTAAATCTTTTTCAAAATATCTGTGGCTTTCTGGAAATGCAGGAACTATATTTAAAAAGATTAATAATGAAATAAAATGATGAGAGAGAAAAAAAATAGAACAAATCATTTGTTTTTTTAGTCTCTTCTTCTTCTCTGAAGTCTTCCACGAAGTTTCAGTTGCCAGTCTCTTTAATGAAGGACTAGCCCATTCCATTTCCTCTATTTTATCCAAAATCCTATTTTCTTTGACAAACAGTAAAGCAGAGTCTAAGTCATCGAAAACCCTAGGACCATCAGGAAGGAAGATTTTAAGCTTGGCAGGAAACAGAAGGTATGTTTTAAACTGTGCTTTTTTAAGCTCCCTTATTAGTGGCAGAAAAACTTTTCTTTTAGCTATTACCATGGAAGAATAGTCATTGTCAAAAGCACAGTTGTCTCATTAATCTTAACAGGAGCTTTAGCCCAAGCAGATTTAAGAACCATCTCTTTATCAAAAGATGATAGAAATCTAACTATAACTGATCTAGGATATTTTTTGTTAGAGTTAGTATTAGCTATAGATCTATGTGCTCTTTCGATACCAAAAGAGACTGCTTCTGGTAAGTCTAAAGTTTTAGGGAGCCATGTTGTTAAAAAAGAAGTAATATTGTTACCTTCAATATTTTCTGACAGTCCAAAAATCCTAATGTTATTGCGCCTAGATCTATTTTCCAGGTCATCCAGCTTTGTTTGTAAATGTGTATTTTGTTTCAGCAGAAACTCAATGTTGATTTCCTCTTCTTGGATTCTATTTTCCATGTCATTCACAGCTTCTTCTATGCCTGTCATCTGGATCTTCTGTTGTTGCAGGTCTATATGTAACAAGTCTATTTGTTTTGTAGTTTTTCTATGAAGGTGTCTATTTTAGTATCCATTTTATCCATTTTAGCAGTAAGTTGCTGGATTATAATTATCAGAGACTGAAGTTCTTTCTTGATACTGGAGTCTTGAGAATTTGTCTTACTGGAACTCATTTCAGACTGATAAACTGACAGGAAAATTTCCAAAGTGATTTCTGAAAGGAATATTGTTAAGATTTCCTTTCTTTTTTAGATATAGTTCAAGAACTATATAAAACAAACATATTTAGAAAGAAAATTACTTCAAAAATTAATTTTTTAAGTAATTAATTCCTGTCAGTGTAATGAAATTGGTGGAGCTGAAGAAATCTGCTGCTATCCTGTGTTCATCCTTGGCCACGCCCCATGCAAATATATTCTGATGCACAGGGTGGACAAGATAGTGAGAGGTGTATGTGATACCTGTGTATGCATAGCGTGTGATGTGTATGTTGCAGTGGTTGTGTATGAAAACTGACTGGTGCGTATGTGACGTGGGTTGTGTACTGTCAACATGCAGCAGACATACCATGTAGTGCAGGTGCAGCATGCTTTGAGCTGTGTTCATGGTATGTGTGACGGTTACATGTGTAGCACCATGTTGGTTCTGATAACCTGAATCCCTCCTATGGTGTACTCGCATGTGCCTACAGGGAGCACTGTTATCGGTCCCCCACGTGTAGCTGTGGATTACCCACAGGCACATCTGGCAATATCAGCATACCACATGTACCCGCAACCTGCCTGGACACCTACAAAGGTTCATAGGTGCATAGGTACATACAAGGCTATCTACCCTATGGCATTATAAGCCTAGCCAGAGTGTGTGTGGCTTTCACCACCCCTTAGGATGAGGATACTATACCCATTAGTTTGCTGTTCCTCTGTCCAGCAGTGACACAGAGATGACTTCCGGGGTATACCTACGATCTCCCATCCACTCGTCAAGCTTTCTCTTGAACAGAGTCAGTGAGGGGCTCTGCCTCACAAGGACTGGGATTCTGTTCCATAGTGTAGGGAGTCTCTGGGTGATGAACCTGTCCCTCCAGCACATCCTATTTATATCCGTGTTGAGGTTTGTGTCTCTTGCCCTCATGGCTCTGGTTGATTTGGATCTTATGAGGTGGAGCATGTCCATTAATTCCGGGTTGGACATGGCCTTGTATGTCAGGCACAGATCACCTCGGAGCAGACGGTATGCGACTGTATAGAGCCGGAGTCCCTTCAGTCGAGCAGCGTGTGACATATGTTTGAGCCCCTTTATCCTTTTGGTGGGGAACGTTTGGGGTCCTTCCAACTGCTGCAGGTGTCAGGTTAGGTACATTCCGAATGGGGCGTTGTACTCAATCATTGGTCTGATACGTGAAGAGTACAGGGGTACAATGACCTCCCCTGATCTGGATGTGAATCCCTTCATGATCATGTGGGCAATGTGGAAAGTCTTCCTAACCACATTGGCAATGTGAGTGTCAAAAGAGAGGTTACTGACAAGTTGGGTCCCCAGGTCCCTGATAACGTCTTCCGTGTTTAATGGATTACCACCTATGTGGTAATTAGGGGTTACCTTGTTTTTCCCAAAGGGTATGACTATACCTTTCTTGGCATGTAGCTTAAGGCCATGGCTCTGGCACCAGTCATCCATTTCTATGAGACCTCTGGTGGATGTCTGTGTCTGATGGGGTGTCGATTATGGTGCCCAGTTTGCAGTCATCTGCATACCTTGTCAGCCGCAACCCCCCCATGTTTGCCTGCACATCAGAAAAATAAATGCCGAACAAGAGGGGGCCCAGGACTGAGCCCTGTGGGACACCGCTCGTGACCGGCCTAGAGTCTGACATGGCACCAGGAACTCTAACCCTGTAGGTTCTATCCTTGATCCGGTTTGCAACCCATCTTGTGACATATGGGTCTACATCTACGCTGGTGAGCTTTTCTATGATGCCCGCGTGGGGTATTGTGTCGAACGCTTTTGCTAGGTCAAGGTAGTCTGTGTGAACTGCCTTACCCTCATCAATGGCCTTAGTGACTCTTCCGAAAAGGTCGACCAGGTTCAAGAGGCAGGATCTGCCCTTGACAAAGCCGACTTGGGTATGATCCAGTGTATGTAGGTCCCAATGTCTTCATTTATGAGCTCCATTATGACCCCCCCCCATAGCTTTGCAGACAAGGCTCGTCAAGCTTATAGGGCGGTACTGTCCAGGGTCCGTAGAAGCACCGCCTTTGTGGAGTGGGACCACAGTTGCCATACGCCATTCTTTGGGTACGTATCCTGTAGTAAGGCTAAGATTAAACAGCAGCCTTATGTGCGGGTTTAGGTTCTCATTGAGGTCGTGTAGCACACAGCCGGGGACACCGTCTGGTCCCATTGATGATGTGTTTTCTGCTTTAGAGAGAGCAGCTCTCACCTGGGCATCTGAGATGTTTGGGAGGCTAGACTCTGGTGGGATAGATATCTCTCCTCTTGGGGGGGAGGGAGAAATATGCACGGAACCTGTCTGCCAGTATGTTGGCAATGTCTGTGGGTTCAGTGATCATTGTACCATTCTGGACTAATTCCGAGCATAACTGTGAGCTTCCACCCATGTTTCTACCATAGCTAAAGAAGGCCTTATGGTTGTCTTTTGTGTCTTTCACGAGTCCTCTCCCACAGGTGGCCTTAGATGATTGTATGTGTGATCGTATTTTACTGCTAGTATTGATCAGAGATGCCTTCCCTGTTAGAGAGTTTGCTCTGTCATGTAGTAGCTTTCTCCTCTTGTTGTAGAGTTTGTTTATGGCTGGGGTCCACCAGACCGTGCGCCTGCCTTTGGTGGAAAGGGCCCTGATGTTATTAGGGATTGCCTGATCCATACATTCCTGGAGGTGCTCGTAGAAGGCATTTGTAAGGGTTTCAGCAGCGTGGGTTGTGTTTTCCAATGGCTCGGAGGCCTTGCAGGGTACCACTCCAGTCTTAAGAAGTGTGAGGTTTGCTTTTGAGAAGTTCTTCACCGTGGCCTCCTTTGCTGGGGTTGGGGGCGGGATGTGGATCTCCAGTGCTATTAATTTATGGTCTGATCTCACCGATGAGGGATATACATCCTGTGTGGAGCATGTCATCCCCATGTGTGATGATCAGGTCTAGTATAGTTCCTCCTCTTGTGGGTATGGTGACTAGTTGTTCCATAGCATTTGGGTGTATGAACTCCAGGAACCTTTGGCCTAGGGTGTTGGGTCTTGGGTAATGTTCCTGGTCTATGTATGGGTAGGTGATGTCACCCAATATGATGGTGTTTGGAGAGACATTCATACTCTCCAGTGTCTTCAGGAAGGCTGTGTGGGTATCCTGAGTTTGAGAGGGTGGTCTGTAGCATGCTACAAACTGTAGGGCAGTTCTACCTATGGTTAATTGCACCTGGATGGTCTCCACTGCTATGTGCGTTGCCACTAACCTGGAGGTGTGGGTATCCTTTATGCATATGGAGACTCCCCCTCCTTTTGTGGTTCGGTCCAGGTTTGGGGCCGGAATGCGTGATATGAGGTATAACCTGATAGTGCTGGGGTGCTCTCAGGAGCCTTGGACCAGGTTTCAGTCACAGCACAGACATCAATGTTCTCCATACTGAGGAGGGCTTTGAGGGCGTGCAACTTGGGGTTTAGACTACTGGCATTGAGCAGTATTACCCTTAGTTCTTTCCAGGTTTGTTTTCTAGGGTGGTAGGTTTATCATTTGAGCCTTGCCTGAAAAAGGCACTATGGGGTGGCAGGAGCCTTTGCGAATATCCGGAATCCCAGGGGTGACAGGTGCAAGCCGTCCTTTGCGAAGGAGCGTGGCTTGTCAAGCATGTCATCCCAACAAACAGACATTGGACCCCCTTAGACTGACACCGATAATTAAGCCAATATTAAAGCTGATCATTTTGACTCTGTATTGTGGCATCATTCTTGGTGAGGGTAGGATACTGCTCAGGGTCAGGGTCATACCGGCCTGGGCTACATAATCTGAGAGCCCCTCTATGTCTCTTTTCATGTAGTCCAGGGAGGTATGTCTCAGGTCATTCACACTGGCATGGACACTGACTGCGTCATACTTGTACATGCTGCGGAGTGACCTGAGTGCTTGTGTTATGTGGCGGATTCTAGCGCCCAACAGTCAGCCTACTGTGATCATTTCCTTGTTCAGTCTGGTGGGTGGGACGTCAGTGTGTCTGACTATGGCGTCACCTATAACAAGTGTGTCTGGCATTGTGTGTGGCCTTAAGGGCTGTGACTGTTTAGCACACTGACTTTGAGAACTATGTGTTGCATGTCCTATGTCTTGAGGAGGCAGTTGCTTGGGTGTCTGCTTTGGAGGCCTCTGTAGTTTTGGTATATGTTTGAACAGTGCCTCCGAGTATGTCTTTGTGTGTTTATGTGTTTGTTTTGCAGTTGTGATAGTTCTATGTGAAACTGGGTTTGTGGTGTGCGTGGTGACCTTCTCCTCCTGTCTGGTCTTGCCGGTCCTGAGTTGTGAGAGCTCAGCCTCCAGTTTGGCTATATAGTTTCATCTCTCACATGTATTTGTGTTTTGTGGGGGAAGGTGTGGGTGTCTGTGTACATGAGGCAATTGTAACATTGCCTCAGGATGCCCAGATGCACCAGCTGAACAGGAGAGGATGCTAGCAATTGACCCTTCGACATGCTAGAAAACGTGAATGCGTTTGCTGTGTAGCTGAGTCAGAAGGGACCTATAGGGAAATGGGTACTCAAGGGGATTCTAGGCTAATGTAGTACTTTGTTTAGTATATATGTACTTTACCTATATAAGAATGCTTTAGGAGCAAGTGCTGAGCTTTTGTGATAGAGACTAGACAGTTTAGATTGCAAGTAGAGAAGTTCTAAGGGAAAACTTGAGGAGCCAGACATAGTTTAACGTTGTTTACACAGTACATGACACACATGTCCACACATATACTGCACCTGACGCCTGTGGTCGGTGCCGCAGGCTACCATGGACAGAGACATCACATACATGGCAGGACACAGTACAGGTATGGTGACATTGTGCAGGTGTCATACACAGCGTGCTGGCAACTGACCTCCGGTGTCACCTGTCAGCTGTGGTGCACGCTGTGCAGCAGTAGGACACTGTACCAGTACAGGAATACGGCCGCAGTCGCGGGGTTTACACCACTATGGTGAACACCCCATAGTGTGCAGATGGGGACACCTGCCTGTGTGGTCTGCACCCTCACAATACAATGCACCCATACGTCATGTCACAGGGGGCGGACTTGCACAGGTGGCCAGTATGGCTCACACCTATGGCATCGACAGGGTTGTGCAATGCAGCACCAGTACAGGATGGTCACCCTGTGTGGTTAGTGTCCGTTCACAACAGTATATCTGCATACACCCTCACACCAGGCAGCAGACATACAAACATGTTGACACACACACATGGTGGTGACCACACATGTATACACAGAGAGACGACGTGTTGCATGTACTGCACCATCCACATCCATGCACCCCACACTGAGGTATGTACAGATCTCTACTATGGTGTACAGGGATGTGTGGCACATGGGACATAGTCCCCCCAATATGTGGCATACATGGGCACACATTCCTGCACACATGTCGGTGCTGGGAATGCCACACCCACCATATGAGACATGTGCAGGCGTGCAGCAGTATGTAGTGCATTATGCGTACCAACACTGTATCTGGCAGATGTGCCGATATATGCACTTGGGAGGTGGTAGGTGTTACAGTAGCCATGTGACATACAGTCGATGACACCTGACCAATGGGTATGCATTATGGCAGCACTGTCATGTAACAGCGACATAGCATACTGTATGCACATGGCAGGGTAGGATGGTGTGTGACACACCTGTGAGCCACCACCTGCACACATGCATGTGGACAGGTGTTTAAACACATGATGTACACACATATCGCCATACGTGCTGTTACTATGCCACCATATAATGGCCCCCATGATGGGTACGCATGTGGTAGGGAGTTGCAACTATGTTATGGACATCGGCCACTGCTCATGCATGGCTGCACCATGCACAGTACACGTGTCACATGTGTCCCCTGTTGCCATGTGTGTATGCATTGCTACGTTTTGACATGTGTGTTGACATACATAGAACATGGACTGTGGTATGGTATCACAGCTGTCACAGGCGAACAATACAAGGGTATGTGTCCCAGTCAACACCGCTACACCCTGTAGTGGGAGCATACCACAGACATGTGTCCACCTTCCATTCGTGTGTGTAGCACCACATACGCCAGTGTTATGCATGTGGTACATCACAGGCTTTGTATGTGTCCTGTGTGCAGTCCATGCACACAGCCAGACAATCACATGTATGACATATCCGGACGTTGGTTCACTCTGGTACAGCAGCAGTCATGTGTCATAGCTGTGTCAGGGCCGTGGTATGTGTGGAGCCGACCTGTCTATGTATACTGATATGGGCGGACCACATCACACATGTGGGATCATTGTTAGTACATGTGTACTCTGCACGACTGGTGTACACCGCTATACAGACCTGTGGACATATGTCACATGCTGTTGGACCGTGAGGCATACTGCTGCACCACTGACATGGTGCTGGCATGGCAGCTACAGAGTTCACTGCAGTGTGTACATGTTTGACCTGCACCCGTGACGCCTGTGATGTCATCTGTGTGTGTACGAGTAACTGCATGTGTGACCACCCTGTGCGTGTGGACAGGTTTACCTGACCGTGACCTGCGGTGTGTACACACCGTCTGCATGCTGGACGGCGCGTAGCACATGCTAAGTGTGTGAGCATGCCCGGTTTGCTGTTGTGTAGGTGGACACACACGAAGTTCCACACTCTGCCCTTTCATGCTCACACTCCATGTGTATGCATGTCTGCACTTCGCAGATGCTAAGTGTGTGAGCATGCCCGGTAAGCAGTTGTGTAGATGGACACACAGTACAGTGCACACTGCGGCCGTCTGTGATCATACCCCGTGTGCATGTATGTTCCCCCTTTGCAACCGCTAGGTGTGTCAGCATGCCCGGTTTGCTGTTGTGTAGGTGGACACACACGACGTTCCACACTCTGCCCTTTCATGATTCAACCCCATGTGTATGCATGTCTGCACTCTGCAAATGCTAAGTGTGTGAGCATGCCCAGTAAGCAGTTGTGTAGATGGACACACAGTACAGTGCACACCGCGCCCGTCTGTGATTATACCCCATGTGCATGTATGTTCCCCTTTTGCAACCGCCAAGTGTGTCAGCATGCCCAGGTTGCTGTTGTGTAGGTGGACACACGACGTTCCACACTCTGCCCTTTCATGATTCAACCCCATGTGCATGCATGTCTGCACTCTGCAAATGCTAAGTGTGTGAGCATGCCCAGTAAGCAGTTGTGTAGATGGACACACAGTACAGTGCACACCGCACCCGTCTGTGATTATACCCCGTGTGCATGTATGTTCCCCCTTTGCAACCACCAAGTGTGTGAGCATGCCCGGGTTGCTGTTGTGTAGGTGGACACACACAACGTTCCACACTCTGCCCTTTCATGATTCAACCCCATGTGTATGCATGTCTGCACTCTGCAAATGCTAAATGTGTGAGCATGCCCAGTAAGCAGTTGTGTAGATGGACACACAGTACAGTGCACACTGCGCCCTTCTGTGAGTATACCCCGTGTGCATGTATGTTTCCCCTTTGCGACCGCTAGGTGTGTGGGCATGCCCAGTACGCCATGCGTGGAGACACAGTACAGTCGGCACCGACGTCTGATACTAGGCTTGTAGCCATGGCCAATGACATCCTGCATAGCCATGGTGGCCGTCCAGGTGAGTTATATGTAGTTGCTATGCCACAATGGCTGCCTACATCATGCACGCCGGTTGCTCTCTCATAGGGTGTACTATCTGTGGTGCATCCGATATCCATGTCGTGATGTTGTGCTCCGTAGTTAGTTAGTATTCCCGAGGGCAGCACTGCCATGTTACTGTACGCCCACCTTGGGATGGCAACATGCTGTGTGACTGCGCACTCTGTCTTCATTCCCTATCGGCTGCCTTGCCTCTGCAGATGATATCACCCACCTAGGAGTATGCCTCTTGACAGTGCTGTGCTCAGTAATCTCGGTAGCGCGTTCTGTAAATGCATCATGCTGTAGTGTGTTCATGTAGGTAGGCGTAGGTTCAACTCCCGGCACTTCCCCGTGTGTGTGTGTGTGTGTGTGTGTGTGTGTGTGTGTGTGTGTGTGTGTGTGTGTGTGTGTGTTTCCAGCTGCCTCTGGAGATAGTAATGCTTTTAGATGCTTCACAATGCATACCTTGGCTATCAGCGTCTATTCCTTTACGGGTGATGTCACCCGCCTAGAAGTATGCCTCTGACAGTGCTGTGCTCAGTAATCTCAGTAGCGCGTTCTATAAATGCATCATGCTGTAGTGTGTTCATGTAGGTAGGCGTAGGTTCAACTCCCGGCCCTTCCCCGTGTGTGTGTGTGTGTGTGTGTGTGTGTGTGTGTGTGTGTTTTTCCAGCTGCTGCTGGAGATAGTAATGCTTTTAGACGCTTCACAACACATACCTTGGCTATCAGCGTCTATTCCTTTACGGATGATGTCACCCGCCTAGAAGTATGCCTCTGACAGTGCTGTGCTCAGTAATCTCGGTAGCGCATTCTGTAAATGCATCATGCTGTAGTGTGTTCATGTAGGTAGGCGTAGGTTCAACTCCTGGCCCTTCCCCGTGTGTGTGTGTGTGTGTGTGTTTCCAGCTGCCTCTGGAGATAGTAATGCTTTTAGATGCTTCACAACACATACCTTGGCTATCAGCATCTATTCCTTTACGGATGATGTCACCCACATAGAAGTATGCCTCTGACAGTGCTGTGCTCAGTAATCTTGGTAGCGCATTCTGTAAATGCATCATGCTGTACTGTGTTCATGTAGGTAGGCGTAGGTTCAACTCCCGGCCCTTCCCCGTGTGTGTGTGTGTGTGTGTGTGTGTGTGTGTGTGTGTGTGTGTGTGTGTGTCCAGCTGCCTCTGGAGATAGTGATGCTTTTAGACGCTTCACAACACATACCTTGTCTATCAGCGTCTATTCCTTTACGGATGATGTCACCCGCCTAGAAGTATGCCTCTGACAGTGCTGTGCTCAGTAATCTCGGTAGCGCGTTCTGTAAATGCATCATGCTGTAGTGTGTTCATGTAGGTAGGCGTAGGTTCAACTCCCGGCCCTTCCCCGTGTGTGTGTGTGTGTTTCCAGCTGCCTCTGGAGATAGTAATGCTTTTAGACGCTTCACATCACATACATTTGCTATCGGCATCTATTCCTTTGCGAATTATGTCACCCACCTAGACCTATGCCTCTGACAGTGCTGTGTTCAGTGCTCAGAGTAGCTCGTTCCATACCTGTGTCATACTGTCGTGTGGTTGGGTAGGTAGAGGTAAGGTCAATTCCCATGCCTGCCAGCTGTGTGTGTGTGTGTGTGTGTGTGTGTGTGTGTGTGTGTGTGTCTATGCTCCCAGCCGCATGGGTTCATAGGTTATGGTTTTAGACGCTCCGCAGCACACATATATCCTGCTGACATCTCTGTGTTTGTGGATGTTGAGACGCATCTAGTGGACTGCCTGTGTGCCTGCTGTGGTTAGCGACCTCCGTAGCATGTTCTCCACGTGCGTCCTGCTGTGGTGTGATAGGGTAGTGATGTGTAGGTTCCACATGTGTCTGTCTGTATCTCTCTCGATGTATATATACATACATATGTTATGCCCATAGCGCTGCTCTTGCATGGACAGCTGTCTGTCCCATGTATCGCATATTTGCACGGCTGACACATAGAAATGTGGTACGATGCATATCCAAACATTGTCCATGCAACGTCCGTGTTCCGGGAGGTGTTGCACACCCTAGAGACATCTGCTGTATATCTTGGCAGACAGCTATCCTTGCTGTACTGTCACTGTACTCATACACGCCATAGACCTTGTGTATCATTGCCTGTTTATGGTGTGTGTATGTCTATCTGAGCTGTGTGCATGGTCGTGTGCATGTCCCACTATAATCGTCTGTGCAGGTGTCGCCACTATGGGTAATCCATGTAGACAGCTGTTTCATGTGCATTTCAGCACATACCTGCAGACAGTGCTACCCCTCCTACAGCAGCACATTCCATCGTCTTGCAGTGGATACTAGTGTTTCCACACACATGTATCTGTGTCTGTTCATAACACTCCACCTCAGGGAGCATATATCTGGACACGGCCTTATATGATAGTGGGACACTCGGGGCCAGTCATGTCATGTTGCTCTTAGAAACATTGATAGTGGGCTCAGTGATATGTTATGCATGCGTATGGCATTTCTGTCTGATTTGGTGTCTTCCTCGCATGTTTGTCGTTGCTTCCTGTCGTCAGTTATCATGAGGGCGCCAGACTGTTACTGTTACGTGGAACACAGCGAACATATGAGGCAGACTTCTACACAGTCTGTGTACATCTGTGCAGTTGCAGGGTATGTCTCTAATACAACATACCTACTGTCTGCCTACAATACACACACAGTGTGTGGTGGCATGACAGACCACATGACATTACTTTGTATTTGCACGGCACACCCATGCAGACAGTTGTATTCCTCACACAGATCTACATCTGCTTATCCACACTACTTGTTCTTTCCTGTACCATATCTGTGCATCGTATTTGTGGTTCCCGTCAGTGGCGGGGCTCACGTACGACTATGGGGGCCTGGTAATTGTTATGTTGACACTTCATGGCACCCTGGGGGACACTTCACCTTTGTGTCTGATTACCTTCCACATTGACCTTCGCGGGGCATACATTGTCATTCACAATTACCGGGGTAGGACATATACATGTTTGCACATTTGTCCTGCTGTCTTTCTTCCCACCTGTCCGCCTAGTATCACCGGTTCAGTACATGTATTCTGGACAGGTAGCTCCTTCATACCCTGACCTGTTGTCATTATGTGTACACGCCCTGACGTTCGGCCATTGCCCTTGTTACGTTTTGCATAGTGCTGTGCCTTCCTAGCTGATTGCTGCCTAGGCATTCCGGACTGTGCGGTGGGTGATAGGGAGTGCTATTTCCATTGCATGATTAGTGACACTCATAACATCCGTATTCATGGCTACGCCAGCATACCTCTCAAGTGTATCTCGTTATGGGGGACGTACCTCATTTGGGGTCTTAAAAGGGTCATGCTCCTCGAAATTCCACAAAGTTCCACATTGAAAGGGTCTGTTACACATTCAGTGTTAGGAATGTTTTAGGTGAAATCCATGGTAAATTGACATTAATCATATTAATTCATTAAAGGATCTTCATTATACGTGCAAACAGCGTATTTTAACCATCCTATGACCTTCCTAGTTGAAGTTGTTAGTAAGTCATTAGTATGTGTTCCACAGTTTGCCCATTTGTTCAACATTATGGAGGTGAGTGTTCCTCATTTTGGTGATGGAAGGTTGAGAGCTATGTACGCCAGTATTCGCACAACGGTCTGACTTTGTATGGGGTATTTCTAATGTAGTCCCTATCTGTATTTCCTGTTATGGGTGCCATCTTGGTCGTACGCATGTCCATCCATGGGAATCGCCTACAGGACACTGATATAGGGCTGTACATATTTCACACCTGCTTTCCGCATTATCCGGTGGATGCTTTGCACCATTAGTGGGGATTAAGGCATGTGCTATACCCACAGCCCTCCCACGGGGCGGGCCTACGGATTCTCTGCCAAACAACACCTAGGCCCATTTCTGCATACCCAGGTTCCCATGCCTGCAACCCTCGACGGTACACATTACACATGGTTAATGTGTGCGGTACTGGGATGTGGACGCACTTCTATGGACTTGCCACTCTGGGGATATCTGTTCATATGTCCTGCATTTCATGGACATATGTGTCATCAGCCTTGAACCCGCTTTTAGTGCATGTATAGCTGTTCCGTAGTTGCGGGTGTTACTTCTTTAGCATCAATCGCAGCTGGTGTTGCGAATGGAGCAATTTTTGGAGTCCTACAATGGACACCAGTGTGCATGTGTAAAGTGTAGAACTTGCTGGACTGTCACCTTCTGGCCAGTGGTTTTGACTGCTGCTGTATGTTCCTCATTCGCGGACGTCTGTTTGACTACCCATATTATCTATTACTTGGCATATTTATATCCATGTGTCATAGATAAGGGACGTAGGTCTGTTGTGTGTACATATATACATGTGAACCCCTCGTTTCTTACCTTGCTTTGTTACTGTCTGTGGATTACCTGTGTACACACATATATAACCATACCATACCTTTCCACTGTACAGGTTCTGGCAGAGTGTACGGATGGTTGGCCCTTTATCTTAGGTGTGTGTTACATTGACCTGTGTCTATCTGGCAATTTGCTGGCATTTCATGTGAGACTTACTTGATTCAATAGAGACCTGATTCTATAATTATGACGTGCTTCCACTGACTATATTTTTCTTTGTCTTCTGGAATCTTTATGTAACCAGTCCTTTTTGGACACTTTCTATTGTTGTTCATTTTTGTTTACATATATGACTACTTTGGTATGTTGTGCTATTATTGTGTGTTTAGCATTTCTCCCCGGGCCTCTACTGACACTGGACATATATCCAGCTAGCCTAGCCTGGTCAGCAAATGTAAACCAACATAAAACGTACATAAACATACGGTGGCACCTTCTGACAAGTAGGTCGGGTTACAGATGCATACCCTTCGTCAATCCCTGCTACTAACACACCCGTTATTCTATCCACATTCTATGTTTGTCTTATCACATATCATATGTTTCTCACTATTTCTACCAGTACTTTGCATGTCATTGTCCGGTTCCATACTTTCAGAGGCTGACAGTTTTGAGACATGTATAACTAACGTGGAGGACACAGCATTAGCTTACCCTGCTGTGAGCGGATCACACACGCACAGGTGCACTTGCATTTCCTAATTGTGGGTTACGCGCAGGCGCACATGCATATCCGTATTCTGGGTTACATATGTTTACTGAGTCTGTGTGATTACGTGGCCTGTATTAGTTGTGACTGTTCCAGTAACATATCTCTGATCCGGTTAATGGACGTGTGCGGAACACACTTGCACCTTTACACATGTAACTGTCTTTGCGGCACAGACGCATTACTTACACATTCACATTTATATGTTCTATTGCCATAATTCAAATGGAACTGCATTCACGTTGGCCGGTTGCTGTGACCACTACACGTTTGCTGTTCTGTCTCATTTATATGCATACCCATGGTACATAGCTACATTAACATATTCCCCCCCCCCCGCACTCACTTACGTCACAGGCATCCATTCTCCTGCTGGGAAAAGTGCGGTACTACATGTAACACATTCCCTATTCCCTACTGCTCTTGACCCAGGATGCATATGGCGTGACCGCAGGGATATTCAGATCACAGGGGCTTATAGCCCCAACGCATACAGGTCTTTGATTGTCAGGGTGTTTCTGTGGTGCTCTGGGTTTGGTCTTGTCCGCCTAGTGTACGGAACTGCCCTGACCGTGTACGAATGTCAGACGAGGCACATGGGCACGGTTTGTCCATGTCTATTATACCATAACCACCCCCATTATTCCTAACTGTGCACGCTGATTGGCCAGCGTGCCTGTTGTAGATCGGGTTATAGTAATGGCACACGGTCCGGTCGCACGGACCTATTTCCATTAGTATACCTCGGTATTTATAACCTGTCTCGCTAAGTTACATGGGTTTAACATAGCATGACAGCTTTAACTGAGCCACGGTGATGTCCATTGTTTACTTTGGGGCAGTCTCGCTCTGCTACACACATTTAACATAGCGGGACAGGTTGTACAACACAGCAACGGGGACACCGAGCTCTCCGTTGCTGTTTTGTATTGATTTGCTATGTTGACTGTGTTTTACATAGCGAGACAGTTTTGACATTAGAAATGGACATCTCGCGCAGTACGTCAGCACCGCCACGGATGCCAGACATCTGCGGACGGGCAGCAGACAGGCATTATGCTGTGCCATTATGTCTGGGGATTAATAGTTTATTTTCCTAGTTGATATGGCATAATAGCAATAACCCACGTCTGGGTGTGGGTACTGCTGTATTTACCCACGGTTGCCTTTGTTTGGTCCCTCGGGACCGCACCACGTCTACCGTGGGTATATCCAGCATTACCCACACCCAGGCATGGGTTATTGCTATGATATTCATTCCGTATGTACAGACACGGGTGTTTGGGCAACCAACAATAGCTTCTGCTATTGGCATACAATGCTGTGGGTGGTGCCAGTTATCATACATATGCCATGTTCTGCGTTTTTCCCATTCACACTTGTCTATCCCCTGTCCTCATTCATATGTGGATATTTATGTGGCACATGACTGAACTATGTATTACCTGCAGGTATGCTGTGTACAGTGCACATATTTGACGGTTGGTTACAGTGTATCTGTGTACCTACCTCTGTGATACTGGGGACTACCACACATCCTTCGCAGCATTACATGCATATGTACATAGTATTATTCGGTGGCCTGTGGAGGATTGTCGTGTGTATAGTAAAATACACCGGTTACATGTGTCCCTATTTGTGCATGCATCGTGTTGGTCTTTGTCCGGCCTTCGTTGCTATCATGGGTTGGATGGTGGTGTTGGTGTGTGTTTGGGTTGTATTTATACTGCCGATACGTCAGTGGGGGGTGGGGTTGGCACGTGTTCCTCTTTGCAGGGGGCCCCATTATGGACATATGTGTCCTGCGTCGACACTTGACACGTGCCATATGTCCTGTGATATTGACACAGTCGTGTATGTCTTCCTGCATTACTACATGCATGTTACAGGCATTTTGTATCTGGTACGCATGACTATTATGTTGGATAGCTTAAGCTATTCCCATGCTATGACATAACCATTCATCCGGGCATATACGTGTTATTCTATCCTTTGCATTGGCCGTGGGTGTTTTGCCATACGGAACAACACATATCTATGAGTGATGTCCCACCTTGACATTCTGTGCATGTGGCAACCCTGCTGGGGTGACCTGCTTGGTGGACGGCTGTTCCACCCTGTGTATTGTGTTTGACATGTCTGCATAGCTAATCATCGGTACAGTGGCTGCACATACTGCTTTGTCCAGATGTGTCCAGTTATGGACACCGTGGCGTGTGAACACCTATGGGGTTTCGACAGGTCCGTAACCACACACAGGATGTACACATTCTGCCGACACATTCACATGCAGCCATTTGGATATCAGTACCTGGGATGGGATGTTGACATGTGGGGTACATATTTGCACGCGTGTCACTGCCTAGGACAATCCTTCCTACTACATCTGGGGTATACCCGCTGTGTGTAGGTGTGCAGTTGCGCAAGGCTGCTAGCTGGATTGGGTGGACAGTCGGATATGGGTGCGGGTTACGTGTTATGACGGGGTTGTTGTGTATTGCATTTGCATGCATGGGTTCTGCTTCTGGATATTCCGATTCGGCATACGCCATCCTATGTGTATGTGACGGGTACGTTGCTGTGTCTAGCACATTTTACTATACACATGTTTGTCTGTGTTTGGGATATCTGGTTTCTTTCTGGTTGTTATATGGCCATGACTGCCCAGCTGTGTACTCTCACTACCACTGTCAGACTGCTGGTGACCATGCCCATGGGGCTAGTCGTGTGTAGTTGCGGCGCGCTGACATGATGCAGTACACCTCCACTGGGTATGCCTGCTGACAGTGCATTGCGTGACGGACATGGTATTCCGAGTATCCTTTGTTCTGTGGACGGGAACATTTTGTACTTTGTGGATTTATGTTTGGTTCTCCATTTTGTGTGGACGGGTACTATGTTGCATACTCTGAATACATTTCATTATCCACAGACACTGGTTGGTGTGGTTACTATTGCAGGTGGACTGTGACAGTCAGCACTTTAGGTTGCTCATCGCCTGCCGGCTTGGCCACGCCTACGGGCGCATCCTACTTGGGCTCCCTGGACTCGCGCACGTGCCCTATGCACGTGGTTGTGGTTGCAGAGCACACTCATTACTATGCATGTAGCGCTGCTACACCAGTTATACGCTGCATGGCCGGCGCAAGCCTTACGCCAGCCGTGCGCCGAGCTTCATGAATCCGGGGGTATGTTAATAAAGAAAATAAAGAAACACTCATAACTGGCTTGGATATAGAGAAAGCCTTTTATTCCCTAAATTGGGACTATTTATTCAAAACTCTGGTGTTATTTGAATTTCTTCCTTCCTTTGTTCACCTACTAAAGAATATATATACAAATAATTTAGCATATGTTAAGCTAGGTCATTTTACCTCTGAATCTATACATATAACAAAGGGTACTAAACAAGGATGTCCCATGTCACCGATTCTATTTGCTTTGGCTATTGAAATATTGGCAGATTCACTACGTAACAATACAAAAATCAAAGGAGTAGACGTTTATGAGCAATACAATTCTAAAGTAATGCTCTTTGCTGATGACATATTATTAACATTATCCAATACAAAAGAGACATTAGCAGAATTAGATATTTTAATTGACACATTTTATAGGACTTCAGGACTCCATTTCAATAAATCAAAATATTTATTTTTTTTTAAATAAAAAAAAGAATTGCAGATGAAGGGGAATCACATTGTAGGAAAACAGGAATCTACATTAAAATATCTAGGAATTGAGTTATGCAAGGATAAGAATGAATTATTTTATTTATTTATTTATTTTACATTTGTTGACCGGGATAGTCCGACTAGATATATGTCCATTTTCAGTGGAGGCTCGGGAAAAAAAGCTCCAAGATAATAATACACATTGAACATTTAGTAAATGCTAGTTTCAAGCAGATTACAGTCATAAGCAATACCAGCATTTAGCACATATAGTACTAACTTATTATAAAACACTTTACAAAACATAACATTATTTTCAAAGTTATATATACATAACATTACACTCAGGTTTAAGACACATTGAGCAGCAGTTATACAATTGACCCTTCCTGAAATGGTGTGGTAGAAAAAAGTTAGAAGTAGTTAAAGGTAAAGCACCTAAGTAATAGAGAGGTCACTAGTTGGGGTTAGTGCAAGGACATAACCAATTCGTTTTGAAGTATTTCTTGAGTTTGTTTTTTAATCAAGTTAGTGAGGGTTCTAGGGTCAACTCATCTGGGAGTCTGTTCCAAGTTTTTCCAACAGAGATGGCAAACAGAAAGTCCCCAGCTGAGTAGTTGGATTTGTTTGTTTGAACAAGGAGTCTAGTGGATGATTGCAGTGGCTGGGTACTGGTGTAGGGGCTGATAATATTTTTTATTGCAGGTGTATTTTCTAGTTGGTAAAGGACTTTATGTGCCACTATTAGCTGGCTGAACTGCAGTAGGCTAGGCAGTTCAAGCCATCCTAGGTGATTTAGGTTGTGACAGTGGTGTGTCGGGTAGGCTGTGCCATTAGCAAATCTGACAATGTGGTTATAGCAGGATGATAGTTTATTAAGATCTGTTTTGTTTAATTTGGAGAATAGAGGTGAGGCATAGAGAAGAGTTGATAGCAGATGGGAATGGGCAATTGCAGTTTTAGCAAGTGGGGTAAGGAAAGGTTTGATTCTGTAAAGAGAGACAAGTTTTTTATTAGTGTTTTTTATAATTTGATTGATATGCACACCAAACTTCAGGCTGTTATCAACTATGACACCCAGTAGTTTATTTTGGGCTTCTGGGGAGATGATAGTGCCATTGTTAGCGGTTATGTTGAAGGATGTCAGGGGGGTCCTGCATGTGGGAGAGAAGAGGAGCAGCTTAGTTTTGTTGGGGTTTAGGATTAGATGTTGATTGCAGAGCCATTTTTCCACTGTATTGAAGGTATTTGGGGTTAATGTGAATAAAGTAGCTGGTGAGGTGTCAGAACAAATCAAGGTGGAGTCATCCACATATTGAATCCAGGTAGCATCTGGGATGACTGAATGAAGGTCATTGATAAAGATGGAGAAAAGAAGGGGTCCTAGTATCGAGCCCTGGGGGACTCCTAATGTGATGGGTAGGCGAGATGATAACTTGTCCTGCCATAGGACTGCCTGTTTCCTGCCCAGCAGGTAGGACTGAAACCACTGGAGTGCATGGCTGTTTAAGGAAAAGGCCTTCAAGGTATTTATAAGCATTTTGTGGTCAACCATGTCAAAAGCCTTGGATAGATCTAGAAAGAGTGCTGAGGATAGTTTGTTATTATTGTGGTTATGGTTAGTTACAATAATTATTCTCAAAAAACTAATATCATCAATACAATTAAAATCTCTGTGGAAAAGTGGAACAAAATAATATTATCATTTGAATACAGACTACAGTTAATAAAAATGGTTTTACTACCCAAGATTCTATATATAGCTTTGGCAATACAACTGTTACCAGAAAGGAATATACTCAAAGAAATAAACTCATGCCTAATAAAATGTTTATGATTTCCCAAAAGAAACAGAATAGTTTTAATACATCATATCAGACCATGGAAACAGGGAGGATTAAACATTCCTGATATAGAAACATATATAAAATCACCTCTACACCACAAGACACCTTATAGTGATAACTCCAAGCCCGCTAGCTGTACAATAAAGGGTATCCTCCTCTAATTCTCCGAAACAGCAGAACACATTCGCAACTCACAGAATGTGTAGAAAAAGTTCACGAATCACGAAGTCACCACAAAGAAATTTATTCAAAGCTCCATACAACAAACCAAGATTGAGCGCGCTTTCGTCTGTTAGACTTCCTCAGAATCACATGATTGTAAAAACACACTGCTATTATATAGTGTCTCCATAATGTGTTAATTGGTACTTAACACAATAAATAGTTAACTACACAATAGCTGCATCAGTTAACAGGAAATATCTAAAAATGCTCACACTTGAGAACTTAACCTAAAAACAGCCTAGGTATACTATAAACTCTTCTTTAAAACACTTTTTAAAAAAAGAAGAAACTCTCTTTTGTAAAAAATATATATACATTTTACATACTATTGCATCAACTATAAATATACAAATTCATAAATATGTAAATATAAATATGTCTAAGTGACCAATAGCTAATCAATAATTTAAAAAACACATGAACAATAACATTAATATGATTCAAAAAACACATATGCAAAAAATATATATGTAAACAAATTAATAGGTAAATATGTAGATAGATGTATATTAGTACTGTATAATATATTATATATAATATATACAATACTTATAAGAGTACAAAATATAATTCAGTATGTGAAGAAATATATATATAATTTAACTCATTTCACATATTATTTCATTTGGGATTTGGGATTATTTGCTAAAAGTTTCAATGCCGGTTTTATAGAGAGATGATCATTTAACCCCATATGGCCGCAGGCATCTAACCTAAGTTGCCATATGAGTTCCCTATACTCCAATAGGGTTTCCCAGTCACCCCCCTTAATTTTCCTTCACATCCTCTAATACCCAAAATTTTATGTTGGCTTTTTCACATACCAGGGTGTGTCTGAATAAGGCATTATTTTCATTCTTTTTATTTATGTCCCTCATATGTTCGTAGATCCGTTGCCTAAGATGTCTTTCTGTTTTTCCAACATAGTATTTCCCACATGCCAAACAATATGCCAGGTATACCACACCCTTGGTATAACAAGTATGGTAACCAGAACTTCTCAACCTGGTACCAATACCCGTCAGAAATAATTCCTTTTCACCTACAATGAATGGACATTGGCCACATCTACCACATTTGTGTGTACCAAGTTTTGTTTGTGTTCCACCCATCTCACAGGGGTTCTTTTTCCTTTCAAACAACTTTTTAAAGTTAGAATTTTTCCGATAACAAAATTTTAAGGGTTGTTGGAATATATAAGATTTATCATTCATTCTGGAAAAAATCTTTCAGACCTCATATAACCCATCCCTTATCCAACTAATCCCTTTGAAATATGTAAGGGTTAAACGTAAAGCATTGTCATCCTTAGGTGAATTGGTCTCTTTCTCCCTTTGGTTATTTCTTGTATTGGTTATATTTGCAGGAAATCTTAACAGTGGCAAATATTGAGATTTACGTTTCTTTAGCACTTCCTTCCTCACCCCTTTAATCAATTCTGGGGGGTAGCCTCTTTCCTGGAACAAATTTTGTATAAATCCCATTTCATCCCTACATTCCAACTCTTCAGTGGTCATTCTCGACGCCCTTATCATTTGTCCCTTTATTATATTTCTTTTCAAGTGTTGGGGGTGATCACTTTCGTAATGTACATATGAGTTGGAGAAACAATCCTTCCTAAAAATCCTAGATTTATATGTATTTTCCTTTTTATTTTTTCTAATAGTTACGTCAAGATAATTTACGTAATCAACATTATATTGGTACGTAAATTCAAGAAACGTAGTAGTGGTATGTAGATACTGTATGAATTCATCTATCTGTTCTGGTGTACCCTTCCATAAAATAAAAATGTCATCCAAAAATTGAAAATATTTCTCTATCTGTTCATAAAAGGTTGATTTGAACACAAATTCCAATTCCCAGAAAAGCATCACAATATTGGCATAGATGGGGGCACATGCAGAACCCATTGCCACCCCATCAATTTGGTGATATATATCACCCTGAAAATAAATAAAATTATTTTTCAAAACTAGTTCCATATTTTCTAGGACTAGTCTGAATTCTGTATTATTCAGAAAATTGAAACTAATCAACATTTGTTCAAACCATCCCAACCCTATGTCCTGGGGTATTACTGAGAACAGATCCTTTACATCGACTGTGACAAACAAAAAGTCATCATGGTATGGGATACTATTAAACTTCACCAAAAAATCCCAAGAATCAATGAGAATATGTTCGTAATTTCTGTAGAATTCTTTCAGTTTTGTATCTACATCAATGGCTAATGTTTGTGTCTTGGAACATTGTGACGTAACTATCGGTCTCAATGGGGGATTGTTCACATGTTTGTGTATTTTAGGGATGCCAAATATCTCAGGAATAATAGGTTTTTGTACCCTAAAAAGTTGAAAAGTTCTAGATCAATAAGTCCTTGTAGTAGATTATCCTCAAGTAAAAGATCAATTTTCCTATAATAAATATTCATCTCATTCTGGGAGGCAATTTGATATCTATTACAATTGTTCAGAATTCCCAACATTTTCTGGGTATAATCCCAGTGGTCCATTAGGACCACACCACCCCCCTTATCAGGTTTCATAATTCTGATTTTGTCATTCCGCTGTAACATCCTTAAAATATTAATTTCTTCAGCTGTTAGATTTCCAAAATCCTTAATGTTGTTCCTTCTCCCTTCAAAACCTTCCCTAACCATATTCAAGGCAAAAGACTCAAAATTGGAGATATCTTGTTGAAGAGGGGGGTTGAATGTACTTCTCCTTCTAAGAGGGTCAATTCTCTTCATATCTGCATTCTCAAACATACATTTCAAATTTAATTTCCTTGTAAATAATTTAATATCTAATAACACTTCATCTACCTTTGGTTTCTTAATGGGAATAAAAGAAAATCCTTTTGTAAATAAACTAAAAAATCCTGGTGTAATCTCTAAATCTGTAAAATTATATAAGTTAAAATTATTCTCCACATACACTTTACAATTATTGGTATAATGGCTTTCTTCCAGATGGCCTATGTTTTGTTCAACTGGTATAGTCAATTCATTTATCTCTATTTGGGGGATGCTGTTTGTACATATTACACCCCCCCTAGTATGTTCACATTTCATAGCTGGGCTCTTTTGATCAGACATTCTTTCTTTGGGGGTATGTTCAATTACAGTGTCTATTGTTACCTGTAATGAGTTTCCCCTCGTCTCATCTGATGATAGTTCCCCGTGGCCTGTGCATATGAATAAGGACGATTCTGATTCCTTATTCTCTCGGACCTCCTGGGGCCCGTTGCTTCTGCTAAAGGGTCATATGATATCAATTCACTACTTGTATCCAGAAAAATTTGACTTCCATTACTGTCATTATATCCTGTATTATTGTTGTCATTCATTTGAACCCTTTGTCTTGATGCACTTCCATAACTGGCCTCCCTATCAGGGATGTCCTCTGTTCTACGCTGAAAATATTTTCTCTTATTATAATTGTCATTAAAAGTAATACCACCCTTAACATAAGCCCTGCCTTCTCTGTATTCACGTATATCCCTCTCAATTTTCCATAACTTCCTGTTGTAGTTTTTAGAGACATTAACATCAACATTGTGAAGCACATTGCAGTACATATACTTGTATTCTTTCACAGTGAACAGCATATCATTACTAATTTCTTTGTGCAATTTATCAATCCTATTCTTACTTTCGGTTAAAATCACTGTATTACTGTTTATCATAGCCCTTAAAATAGATAACCCACATTCGTTTAATAAATCAGTAATAGTTTTGAACAGTTCATCATTACCCCGTACGTTATTCGGGTATTTATTGAGTCTAAGTCCTTTTGGAACAATGTTCCGTTCAATGCATTGCTTCAGGTACCAATTATCAAGTGAAAGATTCCTGTACCTGTTAAGTTCAATTTCCAAAATTTTACATCTGTCCTGGTAGCCTGTATTATCATTTGAAGTACTGGCAGCTTCCCCTGATTCCGCTGAAAACGATTTCTCAAGCCAGTCAGAGAAACGGACATCCTGGTATACCTCCAAAGATTTTCGCCCTCTCGCTGAATCCGCACCTTGAGGTCTCCGGTCACGTAAAACATAGTCAGATCTAGCACCAGAACCTCCATTGGGAGTATGCCCTCGTTCTTCCGTCCGTGTCCGTGATGTCATATCCTGTCTCTGTCTTGCTTTGGCATTCCCTTGGCCACAGGGAATAGAATCTGAAATGTTAGTGACAGTAGGATTAATCGGTCCATTATTAGTGTTCTGCGAGTGTGTTTGGATGAGCCTCAAAAGCTGGCTCAACAAAGATTGTTCTTCTTCCATCGGGGATCCCTCGTAAATGCTGGCGATGCCACTAGTAACCAAAAAATCACCTCTACACCACAAGACACCTTATAGTGATAACTCCAAGCCCGCTAGCTGTACAATAAAGGGTATCCTCCTCTAATTCTCCGAAACAGCAGAACACATTCGCAACTCACAGAATGTGTAGAAAAAGTTCACGAATCACGAAGTCACCACAAAGAAATTTATTCAAAGCTCCATACAACAAACCAAGATTGAGCGCGCTTTCGTCTGTTAGACTTCCTCAGAATCACATGATTGTAAAAACACACTGCTATTATATAGTGTCTCCATAATGTGTTAATTGGTACTTAACACAATAAATAATTAACTACACAATAGCTACATCAGTTAACAGGAAATATCTAAAAATGACCAATAGCTAATCAATAATTTAAAAAACACATGAACAATAACATTAATATGATTCAAAAAACACATATGCAAAAAATATATATGTAAACAAATTAATAGGTAACTGTAGATAGATGTATATTAGTACTGTATAATATATTATATATAATATATACAATACTTATAAGAGTACAAAATATAATTCAGTATATGAAGAAATATATATATAATTTAACTCATTTCACATATTATTTCATTTGGGATTTGGGATTATTTGCTAAAAGTTTCAATGCCGGTTTTATAGAGAGATGATCATTTAACCCCATATGGCCGCAGGCATCTAACCTAAGTTGCCATATGAGTTCCTTATACTCCAATAGGGTTTCCCAGTCACCCCCCTTATCATTGAAGTGTTATTAGATATTAAATTATTTACAAGGAAATTAAATTTGAAATGTATGTTTGAGAATGCAGATATGAAGAGAATTGACCCTCTTAGAAGGAGAAGTACATTCAACCCCCCTCTTCAACAAGATATCTCCAATTTTGAGTCTTTTGCCTTGAATATGGTTAGGGAAGGTTTTGAAGGGAGAAGGAACAACATTAAGGATTTTGGAAATCTAACAGCTGAAGAAATTAATATTTTAAGGATGTTACAGCGGAATGACAAAATCAGAATTATGAAACCTGATAAGGGGGGTGGTGTGGTCCTAATGGACCACTGGGATTATACCCAGAAAATGTTGGGAATTCTGAACAATTGTAATAGATATCAAATTGCCTCCCGGAATGAGATGAATATTTATTATAGGAAAATTGATCTTTTACTTGAGGATAATCTACTACAAGGACTTATTGATCTAGAACTTTTCAACTTTTTTAGGGTACAAAAACCTATTATTCCTGAGATATTTGGCATCCCTAAAATACACAAACATGTGAACAATCCCCCATTGAGACCGATAGTTACGTCACAATGTTCCAAGACACAAACATTAGCCATTTATGTAGATACAAAACTGAAAGAATTCTACAGAAATTACGAACATATTCTCATTGATTCTTGGGATTTTTTGGTGAAGTTTAATAGTATCCCATACCATGATGACTTTTTGTTTGTCACAGTCGATGTAAAGGATCTGTTCTCAGTAATACCCCAGGACATAGGGTTGGGATGGTTTGAACAAATGTTGATTAGTTTCAATTTTCTGAATAATACAGAATTCAGACTAGTCCTAGAAAATATGGAACTAGTTTTGAAAAATAATTTTATTTATTTTCAGGGTGATATATATCACCAAATTGATGGGGTGGCAATGGGTTCTGCATGTGCCCCCATCTATGCCAATATTGTGATGCTTTTCTGGGAATTGGAATTTGTGTTCAAATCAACCTTTTATGAACAGATAGAGAAATACTTTCGATTTTTGGATGACATTTTTATTTTATGGAAGGGTACACCAGAACAGATAGATGAATTCATACAGTATCTACATACCACTACTACGTTTCTTGAATTTACGTACCAATATAATGTTGATTACGTAAATTATCTTGACGTAACTATTAGAAAAAATAAAAAGGAAAAGACATATAAATCTAGGATTTTTAGGAAGGATTGTTTCTCCAACTCATATGTACATTATGAAAGTGATCACCCCCAACACTTGAAAAGAAATATAATAAAGGGACAAATTATTAGGGCGTCGAGAATGACCACTGAAGAGTTGGAATGTAGGGATGAAATGGGATTTATACAAAATTTGTTCCAGGAAAGAGGCTACCCCCCAGAATTGATTAAAGGGGTGAGGAAGGAAGTGCTAAAGAAACGTAAATCTCAATATTTGCCACTGTTAAGATTTCCTGCAAATATAACCAATACAAGAAATAACCAAAGGGAGAAAGAGACCAATTCACCTAAGGATGACAATGCTTTACGTTTAACCCTTACATATTTCAAAGGGATTAGTTGGATAAGGGATGGGTTATATGAGGTCTGGAAGATTTTTTCCAGAATGAATGATAAATCTTATATATTCCAACAACTCTTAAAATTTTGTTATCGGAAAAATTCCAACTTTAAAAAGTTGTTTGAAAGGAAAAAGAACCCCTGTGAGATGGGTGGAACACAAACAAAACTTGGTACACACAAATGTGGTAGATGTGGCCAATGTCCATTCATTGTAGGTGAAAAGGAATTATTTCTGATGGGTATTGGTACCAGGTTGAGAAGTTCTGGTTACCATACTTGTTATACCAAGGGTGTGGTATACCTGGCATATTGTTTGGCATGTGGGAAATACTATGTTGGAAAAACAGAAAGACATCTTAGGCAACGGATCTACGAACATATGAGGGACATAAATAAAAAGAATGAAAATAATGCCTTATTCAGACACACCCTGGTATGTGAAAAAGCCAACATAAAATTTTGGGTATTAGAGGATGTGAAGAAAAATGATAAGGGGGGTGACTGGGAAACCCTATTGGAGTATAGGGAACTCATATGGCAATTTAGGTTAGATGCCTGCGGCCATATGGGGTTAAATGATCATCTCTCTATAAAACCGGCATTGAAACTTAGAAAATAATCCCAAATCCCAAATGAAATAATATGTGAAATGAGTTAAATTATATATATATTTCTTCATATACTGAATTATATTTTGTACTCTTATAAGTATTGTATATATTATATATAATATATTATACAGTACTAATATACATCTATCTACATATTTACCTATTAATTTGTTTACATATATATTTTTTGCATATGTGTTTTTTGAATCATATTAATGTTATTGTTCATGTGTTTTTTAAATTATTGATTAGCTATTGGTCACTTAGACATATTTATATTTACATATTTATGAATTTGTATATATTTTTATAGTTGATGCAATAATATGTAAAATGTATATATATATTTTTTACAAGAGAGAGTTTCTTCTTTTTTAAAAAAAGTGTTTTAAAGAAGAGTTTATAGTATACCTAGGCTGTTTTTAGGTTAAGTCCTCAAGTGTGAGCATTTTTAGATATTTCCTGTTAACTGATGTAGCTATTGTGTAGTTAATTATTTATTGTGTTAAGTACCAATTAACACATTATGGAGACACTATATAATAGCAGTGTGTTTTTACAATCATGTGATTCTGAGGAAGTCTAACAGATGAAAGCGCGCTCAATCTTGGTTTGTTGTATGGAGCTTTGAATAAATTTCTTTGTGGTGACTTCGTGATTCGTGAACTTTTTCTACACATTCTGTGAGTTGCGAATGTGTTCTGCTGTTTTGGAGAATTAGAGGAGGATACCCTTTATTGTACAGCTAGCGGGCTTGGAGTTATCACTATAGAAACATATATAAACGCATCAATATCTAAAACAATCTCTGATTGGATAAGTCCAAATTATTCTACAAATTGGAAATAATTACTAATTGTTATATCAATAAATTAATTTGATTTATAAAAAAAAATCAAATAATTTGATTTATAAAAAAAATCAAATAACAGATGAAAACAATTTGCCATGGCACATATGTTTTAGTATGCAATATAACATAACTAAGCCCACTAAAACTCATATGATTAATTATTACATTGACTAATTTAAGAAAATTATTAATGCAAATATAGATTTAAAAATCTGGTTTGATCTTTTAACACCATTCATAGTTACAAAGAGCTATCCACAAAAAATATACAGAGAAATAATTAATTCCTTGGAACAGAAAGGATTTGTTTGTTTCAATGTATCAAAGAACTAAAAGTTCTGGATATGCAAACAATAGAAACAACATACAAAATTCTACAAGATTGGCTAACTATGAAAAGCATTCTGATGTATTCACAAGATTTATGCAGAATAATTAGTAATTCTTCATTTAAATAAATACCTAAACTTATGAAATACCTATATGAAATCATATATAATGATTATGACATGGGAAATAGTATTTCAAAATTTTACAAGATATTGATAAATTATAAAACAACACCCAAATCCTCATATTGGAATTGCATAACAAAAAGATACTCATTACAGCTAACTGAAGAAAGTAAATCAAATATTTTATTATCGATAAAACATGCATCCTTTACAAAATACTGGAAAGTTTTTAATTGGAAATGCTTGCACAGAACATTCTTAACTCCAGATAGAATTACTAAAATTAATTCTTCCACAAAGGGACTATGTTGGAGGTGTGAGCAAATACACAATGCAGGTTGGAATCACATTTTTTTGACTGTGTTAAAATTAAGCTATTTTGGAATGGTATTAAAAACTTTTTACAAGCTTTATTTGATGAATCATTTAACTTATCTAAAACACTAGTATTATTAAACGTGTATGAAGGTCCTCATTTGAATGAGTCAAATATGTATCTAGTATGGACAATACTTGCAATCTCAAGGAAGTGTATAACAAATCTTAGCCTTACTACAGGATATGTACCCAAAGAGTGGCGTACAGCAACAGTGGTCCCTCTCCACAAAGGTGGTGCCTCAACGGATCCTGGAAACTATCGCCCCATAAGCCTGACTAGCTTAGTCTGCAAAGCTATGGAAAGGATCATCATGGGCCTCATAAATAAAGATATTGGGGACCTACAGACACTGGATCCTACCCAGTTCGGCTTTGTTAAGGACAGATCCTGCCTCTTAAACCTGGTTGATTTCTTTGAAACAGTCACCAAGGCCATTGACGAGGGGAAGGTGGTCCACACAGCCTACCTGGACCTCGAAAAAGCCTTCGATACAATACCCCACTCGGGCATTATAGATAAGCTCACCAGCTTAAATACAAACCCCTATGTCATTAGATGGGTTGCAAACTGGCTCAAGGACAGAACCCACATGGTTAGAATTGCTGGAGCCATGTCAGACTCCAAACCAGTTACAAGTGGCATCCCACAAGGCTCAGTCCTGGGACCTCTCTTGTTCGGTATATATTTCTTGGAGGTACAGGCCAACACGGAAGGGTTGTGGCTGACTAAGTTCGCAGATGACTGCAAACTGGGTGCCATAATCGACTCTCCAGCCGACACAAGCATCCTCCAAAAGGGCCTCATAGAAACAGACAACAGGTGCTAGAGCCATGGCTTCAGGCTAAACGCCAAAAAGTGTATAGTCATCCCCTTTGGCAAAAACAAAGTGCCCACAAATTACCACATAGGTGGTAACCCATTAAGTACAGAAGAAGTAATTAGGGACCTGGGGACCCAAGTTGATAGCAATCTCTCATTTGACAACCACGTGGCCAAAGTGGTTAGAAAAACATTTTATATAGCCCACCTAATCATGAAGAGATTCACATCTAGATCAGGGAGGTCATCGTGCCTCTTTACTCATCCCTCATCAGGCCCATAATTGAGTACAATGCTCCTTTGGGATGTACCTTACCAGACACCTGCAGCAACTGGAAAGACCCCAAAAGTACCTCACCAAGAGGATCATAGGGCTCAAACAGATGCCATATGCTGCCCGGTTAAAGAAACTCCAGCTCTACTCAGTGGCATACCGCCTGCTCAGAGGCGATCTGTGCCTGACGTATAAAGCCATGTCCAACCCGGAATTAATGGACATGCTGCACCTCAGAAAATCCAAATCCCATCGAGCTACGCACTCGAGAGACTTGAACCTCAGCACTGAAATAAATAGGACATACTGGAGAGACAGATTCATAACCCAGAGGCTCCCTTCACTCTGGAATAAAATCCCAGTCCAGGTTAGGCAGAGTCCCTCATTGACTCTCTTCAAGAGGAATCTTGATGAGTGGATGGGAGATCATAGGTTTACCCCAGGTATCACTTCTGTGTCACTGTTAGACAGAGGCACAGTATACTAACCTCGAAAAAGGGCATAGCAAAATTAATTTAAAATGGGTGGCGAAAGCCAAACACACTCTGGCTAGGCTTATAAATGCCCTAGGGCAGATAGCCTAGTATGAACCTATGAACCTATAAGAAGATGGAATACAAACACAATACTGATTTTACTGAAGACCACAGCACTGTTGTAAATTAAAATTAAAGAACTAACGATTCATCCTAAGCCATTTATTAACAATCCATGGAAAAAAATCTATGGAATTTATT
>NC_056751.1:56423033-56546472 GCF_019279795.1 Protopterus annectens | reverse complement strand
GAACCAGGTTTCTGTTACTGCACAGATATCGATGTTCTTCATGCTAAGGAGAGTTTCGAGTGCATGCATCTTGAGGTTTAGACTTCTGGCGTTGAGTAGCATTACTCTTAGTTTCTTATCCCTTGTGATACCTATGGAGGTGGGTTTGTCTTTTGAGCCTTGCCTAAAAAAGGCACTATGGGGGTAGCAAGAGCCTTTGCAAATATCCGAAAGCCCAGGGGTGACAGGTGCAAGGCGTCCCTAGCGAAGCATCGTGGCTTGTCGAGCATGTCATCCCAGGCTGACAGGGATTGGATCCCCTTTGAATGACACCAATACTTAAGCCAATTGTTGAAATTGATCATCTTGTCTTCATATTGTGGCATCATTCTTGGTGAGGGTAAGATGCTACTCAAGGTCAGGGTCATACCAGCCTGGGCTACATGCTCAGAGAGCCCCTCTATGTCTCTTTTCATGTAGTCCAGGGAGGTACGTCTCAGGTCATTCACACCAGCATGGACAATGACTGTTATGTGGCGGATCCTAGCGCCCGACAAGCAGCTCACCATGACCTTCTCCTTGTTCAGCCTGGTGAGCGGGACGTCAGTGTGCCTGATGATAGAGTCACCTATTACAAGTGTATCAGCTGTGTTGTTTAGCCTTAAGGGCTGTGACTGTTCAGCACACTAGCTTTGTGAGCTATGTGTTGCACATGTTTTGTTTTGGGGTAGCGGTTGCTTGGGTGTCTGCTTTGGAGGTCTCTGCTGCTTAGGCAGATTTTTATTTAGAGCCTCCGAGTATGTTTTTGTGTGCTTATGTGTTTGGTTTGCTGTCGTGGTAGGTCTATGTGAGATTGGAATTGTAGTGAGTGTGGTTTCCTTCTCCTCCTGACTGGTTACACCAGTACTGAGTTGAGAGAGCTTAGCCTCCAGTTTGGCTATATGGTTGCATCTCTCACATGTGTTGGAATTTGTTGGGAGGAGGAGAGGGTTGTCTGTGTACATGAGGCAGTTGTAACATTGCCTCAAGATTCCCAGATTCACCAGCTGGACCGGAGAGGAGATTGACAACTGACCTTTGGACATGCTAGAATAGTATTGGTTATTCCTTTATAATTGAAAAAAAGGGCCAATGGGGAACAAGGTACTCAAGGGGAGTTTGTGAGGGTGTAGTGCTTTTAATTTTTTAGTGCTGACTTAGTGAGCATGTGCCAGGTAACTTAAATGCAATGTGTTACAAGTCACTTAAATGCAAAAACGACAAACAGTAACTTTCTTTCAAGTGAAACAAGGAAATAAGTACAGTAAGCAATGCAGATATCACTAGGGATCCACAGAAGCACTGAAAAGCCGCATTTTAGATGGAATTAGCATTTCAGCGAAATAACAAGCAAACAACAAGCATACAAACAAAGCTAGATTCAGCAGGCCTGGATCTAGTCTATGCTACAGCAAACAAGGTGTACCAATTTCAGTAAGAAGCAGTTCAAATATGCAGGCACTATAAGCCTTTAACCAGAAATTCCCAGCTCAGAAGGGCAGAGTCCAGCCTCTCCTCCCACAAGAGTGCAGACCACAAACCCTCTTAATGTAAAATAACTGGCCTGAAGCCCAAGTGCTTAAACCAGAACTAATACACTTTTAGAATAACAGACACTGAGCCCTCAATCAGCAGTTCCCAACTTAGAAGGATGTAAGCTGCCTGTCCTGCCACCACAGTGCAGGCCACAAACCTTCCTAATGTAAAACAACTGGTCTGAAGCCCAAGTGCTTAATGCAAAAGACTTAGAATGATAGCTACACTTTAATCAAGTTACTACCAAGCAGTAATAAATACAACTGAATACTTTAAAGAATGCCTGGATTAGTGCTCAAGTTATAGAAACAAAGCTAGATTCAGCAGGCCTGGATCTAGTCTATGCTACAGCAAACAAGGTGTACCAATTTCAGTAAGAAGCAGTTCAAATATGCAGGCACTATAAGCCTTTAACCAGAAATTATTAAGAATGTACCTTGCTGTAACTTGCAGCTCAAATTCTACAGTTCTGTAATGCTAACGGTACATAGCAAAGGTGTGCAAAAAAAGTTCAGGTGTTAGTGTTTTAGAACAGAACTTACTATCACAGAACAACACTATATTGTTAAAATTTGAGTTCCAGCTCATAAAATGCAATGCAGAACAGTACCTTCAGACCAGTCAGAAAAAATTTGCAAACAAAAGGTTGCTTTTTAGCAACACAGAGACAGTCATGTACTCATGCACATTTGCAATCAGATACACACATTCTCAGACTGCTATCTAGTCATTTAATCTGCAATCCAATACCTGTATTCATTGACTACTATCTAGTGGTTTCTATAAATACAATGTATGAAATATTCCACAATAAACAAACAAACAAAACAACTACATGTTTTATAAAAAACAAGAAACATTCTTTAAAATTACAAAACCATGTAATAAAAACTCAAAAATGAAACAAAGAAGGAAAAAAGGAAAAAAGCTAGTAGGCCACTTGCTAAGCCCAATAATGCCGTCCAGGCCATGTGGTCCTGGGAAAAAACTCAGTATCCTAAAGACTTCATCATGGAGATGTTCATCTAGCCTTTAACGCCATGAAAGATCCAACCCTATTTGATCTCCTCTTCCTTCGCAAAACGAATGGTACATCAAATACTCAGTTAAAGGAATGAAACCTACATCAGTAGATAAATAAGACACATTGACAGGATACATTCATATCCCGACATATCCCTCACACCTGGAACAAACTTCCACAACATGTCAAGCAAAGTAGCACCTTCGCCAATTGGAAGGTAAAACTGGAACTGATAGGCAGCCTCAAATTCTCTCACAAATTCTCTCACAGTCCATCTTCCCTTACCTTACTTGAGGCTAGTGAGATTTTGAATGGATTTTTTAGCTAGGCTTGAAATTCTCTGCAGACCGACTGCCTGGTACTTACCTATGAATCTATTGGCATTTCCTTACTAAAACATCTAGCTGGTGTTCTTGGCCTTTAACACCAGCACCATTTTACCATGACCCTGAGCACTCACGGCACCAAACATTTTCAAATTATTCGATTTAAATTGAGCAGATCACTATACATTATACAGTGTTACATAACACTAACTTTGGAGCTATTTGAAATTGTTTGCTGTTGCAGAAAGCATGCAAAATGGCATTTGGCTTTAAAGTCTAACAAAGAATAGAAGAAAAATGTTTTCAAGCATCTGAGTTTCAAAGATCAAGAAGCCAGACAAACCAGCAATATCAATATATTTTGCATTAAGTAATCTTAAAGTGGGTTTCTGCTTTAAACAAAAAAAAGCAAAAAAGTAAACAAATTCCCTTTATCAAACTGCATTTCCTTTAAACCATAAATAAAGGTTTATCACAGCAATTCTCACATATAACTCTTACAATAACATCTGAATCAAAGAAACTTTACAAAACAAAAGTTTAATGAATATGTTGACCAGTGCATACCTCTCAACAGCCCAGATTTTCACAGAATGTACAGAATTTTTGCCCCATATTTTGGTCTGTTCTTACTTTAATAAATGTGTGCTTTTTTCCTGGCAAATCTTTGAGAATTCATGTCATGTCATGACATAATGACAGATGTTTCAGACTTCATATCCTTTAGAAAATGTATGCTAATAATAATAATAATAATAATAATAATAATATTTTGGGCAAATTTGACTTTGTACAGACTTCTTGGGCTAAGAGGTTGCGAGGAATGAACGGTAGGCAAAATGAATATCCTAAAGAATAACCAGGGCGTTTTGCAAGGTGACCCATTGACATTTTCAATGCCACACAATTTTAAGGGAAAACTGAAGGTATTAAATTAGACCAGATCATCAGATGTGCATGAGCAGCCGACAGATCAAATTTAACTCGCTGCGCTACACTTCCAGCATAATACAATTAGTTTAAATGTCCATAAATACTGGGCAATGCGTTAGTGCTAGCTGTACAAAACACAATCAATAAAAGCGCTTCAAGTGTTTGCATTAGAAAATGTCAGTAATGAAAACGTGACGCTCTTCTTAAAAGATACAACACTTTCACAAACTTTACAACTGTAGAGTTCCTTCATATGTTTATATGAAACGGATCGCTTCACATCTATGATGTGTATATTAAGTTTTGACATATGCACCTTACATGCAATAAAATGCCACACGGACAGCACAATGAACGCTGCCTGTCAGCGAAAATCCTTTAAAAGATAAACCTGTCTGGCAACCAAGCAACTTAACAAAATTGCCGGTTACTTCCAACTCATAAGGAAACAACATGTTTGTCCGTGCATACCATAAAACAGAACTGATTATAGCGGTTGTGATAATATGAATTGTTGATTGGGGAGGTCATCAGTAGAAAAGAGACAGCGACACAGAACAGATTACTCACCTACCTTCCGTTCTTAATATTGCCACACAAGTAAATGTCATTAGTTTTTGCGGTTCGATTGCCTTTGCCCCTTCTGTTTAACTAAAAACAAATTAACACATAAACAGAGAAAATTGAATAAAAATAAAATAATTCACCAGCGAAAATATGATGTACCTACTCTATGAAGATTACAAGATACCACAAGGAGGTAAATGCAGGAAAGCGGTAAATCGAACAGCAGCGACCTGCACAAAGTTTAAGCAGAGTTGAAATTAGGATGCAAAACACTATTGCAACCGAAGATATACAGGATGTCTCCAGCTATATGATACTGTGGGTGGGATTTGGGATGACGCTATGAAATGGGTGTTGCTTTGTTTTGATTTAGAGTGGACCCGAATTTTAAACTCTGGCATTGTCCCTTTAAGATGTGTTACAGCATCTGGAAGCCATGAAGCCATTTCAAAGCTTCCACCCTTCCAGAATAGCAATTAGTTCACCCCTAAGAACAATACAGTAGAATTCCTAGTCCTGGTTTTCACAGACATTTCCTCTCTGGCTGGATTCAGAACTGTAAGATACACTCTTTATGGCCTAAACCAGGTAATTTAATTTCAGACCCTTTATCAAAGTTAACTGGACTGAGATTAACTTCTTCTCTTCCAGTACCCTCTATTAACAATATATTAATTTCAACAGTTACAATACAGTCTGGCATACAGGTGTATTTCTTTTCTGTCCGGAAGGACCCACTGTTGAGGTACCTAATACTAATGTCACTCCCATGGCTTTCTGATGTAGTGCTTTTGATGTTGCCATTGTGTACAGCCTCACACTTTTAACCATGCTCCTATCCCATATGCATGCATACCTCTAGGCTGTGTGATATCCTCTTGAACTATCAGACCACCACATATTCCCTCTTCCCAAACATCTTTGTGGCTTAACCATCCAGTAGCTGAGATATACTTTTCTTTGTCCTGCTCTTTCTTGACAAGGAATCCATGTCCTATAAAGGAATTTCCAAAGGAAATCTGTTTATTTGCCATATATAATGTCATCAGATGTGTTCAGAGCATGAGCACTGCAACATTGCTGGTACACTCTGAAGTAGAAACACCACGTGGCACTTGACAGAGTCATGCCACTTCCTATGTACAGGTGACTCTTCATCTAGACCAGGTAGTTCACTTATATCCAGCCTGGTAGCAGGGGACCATTACAGACATGCAGACATAACGCTATGGGGCTGCTATTTTGTTCCACTCTGTGCTGTGCATGTGTTTGAGGAAACGGTAAACATAGCTTGAATGTGGCTACAGAGGGAAATGAGGAAATGAATGAGAATATGGGATAAAGAGCATGCAATCTATCAGTGGTGTGCCTTATCCCTCTGAACGTTTCCGTGACTCTCCATTTCTTGCCTGCAGAAACTGCTGAAGTGACTGAAAAGCTGCATCTCAAATGGGTAGGAAAACATTAACCTAACATCTGCATGTGTAGTTCAATCAGATGTTCTGCCAAAGTGTTAATATGTTGCACACAGCTTAAATTAGAATGGCTCAACATCTGTACATTAGTTAACTTGACATGATCAGTTATGAATTTACAGATGTAATTCTATACGTGGAGTGGGATCTACACAGCAACTCAACATGGCATTGTTCAATTAGATACAGTACAACTGAATCAGTATTCTACCCAGGTTAAATAAATAAATGTTTGGGCTGAAAGCTGTGCATCAGCTTAGGCTGGCATGGATTCATTTAGGCAAAGTGGTGTTTGCAGGCCAACATCTGCAAATACTTTTATTATCAGTAAAGTTCTGTACAACACTCTCATTAACAGACTGCAACCAGAAATGCAAGGCTAGTTAGATTTATCTCCTCTCCTCTGCTGTGTAATATGTATGTGCTCTAGTTTCATGCTCAAGTTGGTATTACTACTGTAATCCCAGAGATACATTACTCCTGATAACATTTAAACACTACTTCAATCACCTCATTGTCTCTCTTATGCTATGGCACAGGGCTGTAGCCAGAAATGTACATTTTGAACTCAGACCTAATGTTGTTGCCCTTACCACCACTCCCACCTCCCACCTATCATTTTAAAAATATACATAACCCTCAAAGTGCTACCCCAGACATATAGGAAGGCAACACTTTAGTTTCAACTGTTAACCATTTATACCCACAAAAAAAGGTATTTTTGTGGTTTATTCCTTTCACACACGCATTCTCTGAATACCTCTATACTATAAATATTTGTTTATACAATTCTAAACATTGTGTGCTTTTTGAGTGGTGATGTTTCCAAGAGATTCTCAGAAATAAATATGCTAATTTGACTACAGAGTATGCCTAGCTGCACTTTTGCTATGTCAGGGTCTTATTTGCATCATAAACCTGTCTCTGAATCATTTTCTGCAACATGTAGACACATTTTCCTATGGTTCAGCTTCGGCTCAGCCATATACTTACATGGCAAACAACATGCAGCTAGGAATCTCAAGAAAGATGAGCTTCTGAACTGATGTTTGGCACAACTCTTGTCTTACACAGCAAACCCCAGTTGCACTACGAGCAAACCTTTTGTGAATCTTAGCCAGTGTCACTGAACAATGTTTTCTCACAAATGGAGAAAGTCATAACTAGTGACTGCACTGCCTGTGAAAATCTCTCAAGAAATATTCTATAAACCAAGATAAACAACAGTATGACTGTGGTGAAGCTAAACAGTGAACACTAAATTACTATTTTTATATGTCAGAAAAAATACTTCCGAACACACGGGTAGAAGCATCAATTGTAAATGTTATTTTCTATTTGTAGAGGATACTCATAACTCAGTTTACCTTACTTGTAGTAAATCAGTAAACTGTTCAGAATCCTTTAATTCCAAATTTTTTTTCTTTTTCTGTACAAGAAAAATAAATTATAAATGGAAAGGCATTCCCACATAGGAAGCAAATGACAGAATAGAACTCTCCATTTATCAACCTCCCTTTATTTTTCATTCAGCCTTCTGTATTAACATCCATTTTAATTACTAAGGTGCCTTTATCATCATCCATTTTGAACCCATTAAACTCTCTTGCTGGAGGCAAACTGCTGCAAACTAACAAAAGGCTGAAACACAGAGCAAGTTAGAAAAAGCAGTGTGAGAGCTTTAGAACCAGCTCTGTTTTACTTACTTTATTCTCTGTCCAGTTCTGTCTAGCTGGCTCTGTTTAATGTAGACCAGCTGCTTGCTGTATGCTGTCACTCTGGAATTTTCTAGATGGCTCTGTGTTAGTGAGGTCACTGATAATTTCTTAACCACAGCAAGAGAAAAAAAACGTTTGTGGAAAACTTCAAGGCTGCAATTTATTTATACACTGTTTTCTTGTTGATTGTTGATACCAGCCCATTCACATTTCTTAATAGATGTGGGAACTGGAGAGCAAATGTTGATGTTATATGGCATTTCCAGCAGACACATAATTAAACTAAAATGTCTTCTTCAGTAAAAAATGCAAACTTTCACACAAGATGCTGTCACTTTATTACTCAAACTTGCTCTTCATCTCAGAACATCTGAACGTTGTGATAATGTCAGACCAACCCATTTTTATCTGTCCTAAGGGTCCGAGAGAAATGACAGTGAAATGAACAACCTGACAACATCAGTAAGATGACAGGCTGGTGAGAGGTTGTAATTAGTAACAATCTGCACTAATCACAAGTTTTGTGTCATTGGGAACAAGCCCAATAAAAACAAATTCTAATGTTTCACAGTTTTTGCAATGCATATCAGTGAACACCCATTTTAAGCTGTCACAAATTTTACAGAAGTTAAAATGCCTCTTTTTTTGCAATATTTCATGGACTAGACTGTTCAAGGGATAGGGATGTTTTCTGTGAATCAGCAACATGAAAGATGTAATTTAATCAAAACCAAAATAAGATTACCTAGAAAGGCAATTAATACAAGTTATATTACCTTGGAAATTCACGAACATGTTCTCTCTTGATTAAATTGACATTTGAGATAGGATATTTTGTCCTGTTTGGTGTGGTTTTGGAACTTGTTGTCATGGTTATTCCAATCATTATACAAAGTGTATCTGAGGTAGGGATAGTAAGGTAGTGCACTTTCATTCTAAATGAAAAACTATTCGGTGCTGAGGCATGATTGTTTTGCATTTTCTGTCTTGCTTTATAGAACAGATGTATTTTTCACTTCTTCTGTTCAAGAAGATAGTACACAGTTGTAATCTGTCATGTTATGTGACCCTGCACCCTCAAACACACGTACAGTTACTTGAATTCATGCACAAGTGCACATGCAGACACACACACACACACACACACACACACACACACACACACACACACACACATGCACACACTTCTAAAGCAAATCAGTTTCATTCTAATATGTGCATTGCATCTTTTATCTCTTACTCAATAAAGAGAAAAGGTTATTAAGATAGCAAATGTAACATTTGGGCATCTTTTTTTTTCTCAAAAGAGCTGATAGCTGTGAAGTAAGGGAATGTGAGTAATGTCTGTACAATAAGTAATGACAGCTACTTTTCTTACTCGAATTGTTATAACTCTGTGCAATCCTTCTCATTTCCCATCGCCCTTAGTCTCTTGGTATTTCATCCTCTCATGTAGGGAACGACATACACCTACCTCACCTGGAGTATATCACTGTAGTATAACTTATTCTGCAGACATACCTGTAATACTTGCCAGGTGCTCGCATTATTACTTAAGTACTGTCTTCGCTCCTAAATCTTCTTGCATTCCTTCGCATTCACGTCTTGGGTCTGAAGGTCTTGAAGATAATCCAGTGCTTGAGTACCACTGGAGTAGTGCTATATTTTGGGTGTTAGTCAGGTACAAATCTGACTCTGTGTGAGCAGAATAATTGTAAGTGCCTGAAGACTGTGGTTTTCTGTGGACAGGAGGCTTTGCAAGGCATCTGTGAACTTAAAATCATACATTTGTTATACAAAGTAATGAAACTACCTGTAGTTTTGTTACAGACATAACCCAACTGCCACATTTCAGTACTTTATAACATCTGATTCTGTTTAATGAGCACCAACAAGTGACACTTTCCTCCAAATCAACATGGTTATTAGGGACATGGGCACTTTTGTAGAGAATGAAATCCCCTCCAACTATTACATGCCTGTTATCATTACATAACCTGGAGTCCACCTCATTACCAAGGGTGTATCTTTCAAGGGCCAAAGACTATTTTTGGATCCCTTTGGACCTTGTTCAATGATTCCTCTACATTCACCCAATTGACTCATTTAGTCCAACAGAATGGGAGCTGGGTATTCCCAGACTAAGTAAGAGCCCCCCAGACTATTCATTCCTGCCTGGGAAATCCCTATCAGACTTATTTTCCTTAGTGAGAGTTAGGGAGTATGGAGCAGGCAAGCTTGTTAGTCCTGGTGGACAGCCTACATTTTCCCCTTGGGACAACCCACCCTCCCTCTTTGGCAGTGCCTCTCAGCCCAGAATAGCTGCCTCCTGAGGAGAAGTGTGCCTCCAAATGCTAGCTCCCTTGGCTGCAGAGTGCAAATGCATTAATATCTTGGAACTCCACTAGGTGACCACCTAGCATTCCTTTTAAGTGTCATCCATGTGGTGAGACACTGCCACCACCATCCCCCAGAATGGGTGAGCTGACAGTGGCAGGTATCTCCCTTGGTCCCCAATGATAGCCTACAGGCACCAAAACCACTAATTAAACACAGTCACCAGCAGCATAGTCAGCATTTCTCCCTCTATGAGAGCTGGATATCTAGGTCCAGATTTGTTATTATATCTCTTTACTCCTCCCTTATTGGCCCCATAATACAACATAATGCTGCCTTTATCATGTACCTGTCCGAACACATGATCCAACAATAAAAATCCTAACATTTCATCAGTAAGAGAATCAGAGTGTATCTCCTGTGAGCTACATGGAATGCCTAAAAGTTCTTTCTATCTTTTCCATCTTATACCAATTCCTCCAGAGTGACCTCTGCCTTGCTTACCATGCCTCAAATGGCCCACTCTTGCATGACCTCTTACATATTCGCAAAACTTGTGAAACCACAATGATCCAAACAATAGACCTTAATCTCCACTACAAGTTAATCAGAAACTGTTGGTAGAATAGATCGCTCTCCCAAAGAATTCCTTCCTTAAACAACAGATGTACCATTTATATTAAACAAGTGGCTTCATTACTCTCTTCAAAGAAAGTGTAGATGAATGGATGCTTAATCATAAATTCATCCCAGGTCTGGCCACACAATATAACAAGAAACAAGCCAAATGGATCAAAAACTTGTAAACAGTAATAAAAATAAAAAAGTGAGCACTTTTGCCAAGAAACATGAATTGGCTTCATCAGAGTCAGAAGAAGCCAATTCATATTTCTTGGCAAAAGTGCTTAGTCGGTTTTACTTTGACAGTGTGTAATGTTAAATAAACTTGTGTTGCACGCAAATACTGCCTTGGTGGCTGGCTTTTTTTATTTTATTACTGTTTACAAGTTTCTGGCCACACAATCCCTTCTGGAAAGGGATGTCATGTAGTCAGAACTGTAGTGGCTAGGTTACTAATGATGTACCCACTCAGCTACTTAGTAATAACCTATGAAACTGTAGACCTAAAAAAGGCCATATGTCAGTTCCTCCTTTTTTGTTTTCTAGATCCCCCTCTTGCTGATCATCTAGCTAATTGCTGTTGATCTACCCATTCATTGGTGGAAGTTAATCATAGTCCAATCATCATTCAAGCAACTTTAAGAGGATTTTGTTATGCACCCTAACACACCTGTTATGTGATGCATACAGAAGGTGCAGTTGTGGACATAACTCAAGAAAATGAGTGATGTACCCTCTGAGAAACCCTGCCAACTTTCTTCTGAGGACAGCTTCTGCTAGGACTCCAGTCTCCATTGGGAGTTATATTAGTGGGAGACATGCTCCACAATGCACCCCTTAATCCCCCCCAACATACACACACACACACACACACACACACACACACACACACACACACACACACACTGACAGGAGCAAGCTGGCATTATCCATTTATTTATCTCTAACCCTTGTTGGCTCCTTAAGTACCTGGGTTGCCAATCAAACTCAAGTCAGGATGTTCGTAGTCAGGGCTCCATCGCTCGATGCCATGGAGCCAGCAGATCAACCTCTTTTTAGTAGTGCTTAATAAAACTTCCATGGACCTGTAACAGGATACTTGGGTAAATAAATGCACTAATGTCTGCCAGGCCATGGCAAGTTTCTGTGATACAAAAATACCTTCCAGTGAAATATTCTTGGTTTGCACTGTTGATCTGTGTAATTGCAGCTTAGTAAAGCTCTGCTATGGATATGTGTTTTTCACTACATGGATCAAAGTCGTACACCCACTGCTAATGGGAAAAAGTATAATGCCACATACAACAGTGTGCCTAAAATGCCAGTAAAAGTCCATATTTGTCATCAGTTGTCCCTTTAGAGCTTCTAAAAAGACTTTCACAGAGCAATTATGCAATGCCCAGGTACAAACTGTACCTATGGATGCCTTGCTCATCTTATGATTTTAGTACAGCTCAGTACCGAAGTTAATTCTACAACATTGCAACTGTCAACTCAGTTGGTTTTAGTTGTGGCATTTTTGCAGTGACAAAAATAGTTTCTTTGTCAACTGAAATGCATATTATTTCTACTTCCGACATAATGACAGCTCAATAAAAGAGACAGTGTAGATAAATGTTCCATTCCCCACCATGAGCTCACATCATATGTCCACTACAATGAAAAAGCAAATGTAATTCAATATGATGGCTACATGCTTCTAAAATCCTGTGTATGGTGTCTATATATAAAGGCCATATCTCAGTCCCCTTTGAAAGTTCTTAAGAAAACTTTCAAGAAATTATAATAGCCTACTCGAGTATAACATACACTTTACACTGTCATGCTAACTTTACAGAAGTCAATGACGTTTAGTGCTGAACGTGACTATACTACATTAGCTCTTTCAGTTCTGGGACATTGATCATGCCATATTTGCAGTGGTAAAAACATAACCTTGTGTGTTAAAATATATGCAGTTTTTTACTTCTAATAAAATGACAACTCAGTCAAGAAATCTTGTAGACACATGATGTACTACCTATGTTAAGCATAAATCATATGACTTCTACCTTATGGAAACTGAGTATAATATGGCATGTCAGAATGTGACTGTGAACTGCCTGTAAAACCCTGCCTATGACACATATGTATAAATTGCCATGTGACGCTAATCCTTGAAGAGTTTTGAATAACAAATTCAGTAATAACATTTTTTCAACCAGATAAAAACACATTGCATTGTGTTATTTTATCCTTAGAGATTCATTGCATTTCAGTGATGAATCTGGCATCATCACATTGCATGTTCACAGTGGTAAAAAATTTATCTTGTCTAGTCTGGTGAAATAGGTACACAATCTATTACAGTATAATGTAAACTCTGAAAATATATATTCTGGATATATATATATATATATATATATATATATATATATATATATATATATATAATTATAATTATATATGTATTACAAAACAGAAGTTTTTCAACCACCACAATAGAAATTGAGTTTAATGCAACATGCCAAGCTGTGACAGTGTAATGTGTTCAAAGCCTTGCATTTGGCTCTTCTGTATAAAATGTCGTATATCAATCCTCCTTTCAGACTTTTTAATAAAATAAAACACATTGACAAGCTTTAAGCTTCATTGGTTGCAGTTTCTAGTAATGTTACAAGATATTGCCAAAAGTAGCAGCTTTTTTTAATCTTGACTGATAGTGATTGCCAACAGTAGTAGCTTTTTAATGGGTCTTCATTTACATTTATGTGACATTTGTAATGTAATGTATGTGTCTGTGTGTGTGTGTGTGTGTGTGTGTGTGTGTGTGTGTGTGTGTGTGTGTGTGTGTGTGTGTGTGTGTGTGTGTGTGTGTGTGTGTGTGTGTGTGTGTGTGTAAGTATATATATAGGCAGACAGATGAATGTATTTTAGCAGGATGCTAGCTATATCTGTGGTCACTGGTAGCAGTATACACAACCCACAGCAGTGGTCTATGCATTTTTTTTAATTATGGCAATATGGGTAAGATAGTACTTGGATTAGAGATTAGCAAATTGAAATACATTCTGTATTACTGAGGCCATTATTTATTTTGCTTTGATCATAGACATACATTAGATCTTGGGCAAGAATAACATGAGGAGTGGAATGTAGGACAATAGCAAAGGGATATTACTTAGTCACTGTTAAATGGCCATTAATATAGTTGTCAGCAAGGACAGTGCATACATCATATAGCAGCAAGTTTAAATACATTACTGAAGCCACTAAATTGTTCATTTAGATCATAGTTAGTCATCTGAGGGGAAAATAGTCAAAACATGGTACCTCTTATTGTGGGAAGTAGGGAAGCATACTGTGTGTAAAAGAAAAAGGACATTACCTAATTAGTGGTAAACAACTGCCATTATGGCTTGCCCAGGGGATGGTACATGTGTCTGAGAGCTGTACGTTGAGCACATTACTGTGGCAATTTTTCCTTTCACAATAATCAACTCAAAAATCTAAGGGACAAACAGTGAGAAGTGGGATATGGAGAGGCAGACATTATGAAAGCAAATGACAATTGCATGATCATTGTTAAATGATTTTAATATGACTTGTCATGGAGGGGACATTTATGTATGTGTAGAGTAGCCATAGAGTTAACCTGTATTCTGTACTTACCTCACAAAGTAACAGCTCATGGATTGGCTAGCCATGACCTTTTACAGTGTGAGAGGGAGGGAAGAGAGAAGCTGTGCTAATAAGCAGTATAATGTCACGCCTCTGAGTGTGATTTTTCATTCATTTTAGATGCATTTAGTGAATTATTTCACAGCACATTGAAAACAGTAACAAGATATTTATGCCTAAAGTGTTCTGAGGGCTGGAAAGTATTTTCATTTTATTTTAAAACCATACTTTTTACAATTAAGTAATAGGTTCATAGGTTGGTACTAGGCTATCGGCCCTAGGGCTTATACAAGCCTAGCCATAACAATTCCCTGAATATTTCTTCCCACAATATTTACTTCCCTGCAGGTCAATATCCCTGTGACAGAAATAACCAAACTCCCACAGTATAAGGGTTAAGGACTGTTCCACAACAACAGTCAGATTATTGACAATTGTTTCACAAGCTTTGTGCAGTTTTGATGCCTCAATAAATTCTAAACTTTCCTTCCTAAAGGAGAAACAGATATCCTTAAAAGAATAGGTTCTTTTGACTTGTCATATGTTCACACCAGTCAGATATCAGGATGTTATATATACATATGAGCAGAGTTAAGCACTGGGTTTTGACAATTTGTATGACTTATTGTTGAGAAATAGAACTGTGGGTGGCATAAAAACATAGCAAAGTAAGATGTAAATGTTCACAATGAAAACATTTCTTAATATGTATAGAGTAACAGCAGCATTAACCAGTATTTGCATGAAACATCCTGCAGAAGACTTAAATGTGTGTTAGATTAAAATGAAGCTACAGATCTACTGATACTAGAGAGAATGATACTGCAAAGGAAAAAACATTATGTAAGAAATGCCAGAAATAGTATGGAGGCAAATAAGTACTCAGCTTAGCATGCACCATTTTGTTCACGATATGCTTATCAGCCTGACAAAAACATACCCATTACTTAATAAATGGAATGGGAAGTGTGGACAGCCCAACCACTTCCCTATACAAGTCATGGAAAATGGACAGAAAACTGTTTTTCCAGTAACTGATGCAAATGATCTTAATGTCTGTGCAAAGTCAAGTATAACAGATTACTTGACTGACACATGTGAAGAAGGAAATGTCTGTTTCTGAATACTGATCATATGTGCATTGAGATTTTATCATAACTCTCAACTTCTTAGTGCAAAAATTCTGGACAAAGCCAAAAAGAATGCTTTTATAAACTTAGAAAGTTATTGGGATAGCAGGTTTTATATTAGCATGCATATTCTGAAGGAAGTGAAGTCTGAAACTCAAATGACTGTCATGACTTAGTAACGTCAATCCTCAATGATTTGTCATTAAACCACATATTTTATGAGGAACAAACTAAAAATATGAGGTAAAAATCTGGACATTCTGAAAAATTCTGGACTGTTGGGAGGTATGGACTTTGTGCACCATTTTTTTCAATAAGTTCAGAAATTCCAAAGTTTGTGAAGGTAAAATACACTAAACTGAAAAATTAATAACATTTAAGCTACATGCCAATGCTGAATGGTTACAAATTGAAACCATTGGTCAAACCGAGCTGTGGTATGTGTTAAAAAGGACAGTGCAATTTAGGATTGCAAGTTGTGTTAGTTTAGCAACATAATACGTTGAGAAGATCTGTTTGCAAACTACTGGACATGACTAATGGAATTCATAGTATGCAGATGCAAAAGAAGTGCAACAGTCAAAGTCAATAATTCACACAGTTGCAAAGACAATGAGTGGCACAATCTCAGTCAGTAATTCACACAGTTGCAAAGATGGAACAGTAGAGACCTGACTGCAAATATTTAGGAATAAACTGCAGAGTACAGTGATGTGGGATCACAAAGTACAACCACAAAACTAAATTCAAATGCTATATTTGATATTTTAAGCTGTACACTGATTCATTCACTGGGTCCAAAAATATTTGAATTTCTTCAACATACTGAAAATGACTTGAAGCTACAGTATTTGAAAATGTGATACTGACAAGATTGCCAGATGTCAGGAAAAAAAAGTTGCATAACCAATTCAAGTCTGCTATTTTTATTATGACGAAATTCATACCTAGTACAGTGATGTGCCAAACTAGCTATGTAGCTTCTTGTAAGGAAGAATATAAGAAGCACACTTAAGTATTAAATGTAAACAAAGGGCGTGTAATGTAATATTTTGGCCAGGGACATCCACAGAGATTAAACTGATGGCAAAAGTGGTAAAATTTGTAACATGCACCATAAAAGCAAGTTCGGGTCCCTATCAGTTGATTGAGTTTTCAGAAACATGGAGATCTCAGTACAGCGAATATTGAGACATTTAGCCTTTTCCTCACTGCAGTGTGATCTCAGAGTTGGTATATGAGGATTGGGGGGCACAGCCCCCACGTGGGGGTGCAGGGGCTTGCCCCCTGCAAAAAATGCAAAAAAGGTAGATTTGTGCATGTGTGTGTGTGTGTGTGTGTGTGTGTGTGTGTGTGTGTGTGTGTGTGTCTGTGTGTGTGTGTGTTTTTTTTTTTTGATGCTCGAGTTTTTGGAAACTTGATCTTGTATTTTCCTTGATATTTTTTTTTTCCAAAAAGTCGATCATCTGACATAAACCTGCAAGTTCTTGTTGCATATTCAAGGACCATAAATGTGATTCTCTGAACAGCAAGAATTCAAGTGTGATTACAGGGGAATATGTATATTACTCTAGAACTGCTATATCTTGGAGTATCTTCCACTTCACTAAGGTAAAGCATGCTTGAAGTTACTATACATATGCAGCAGGGGTGTGAGGACACAGCCCCTACATTAGGGTGAAACAAGGGCTTCCCCTCCCACAAAAATGCTTTTTAGATATAACAGTGTATTCAACACTTTGCTGTTATATTCATAAGAACTGTATTTATTTTTTCAGAGTTTTAAGAACTGCATTGAAGAGTGTTGAAATCCCAAAAGTTTGCCTGTAAAAACAGTTCCAAACTTAATGATATCCCATGAAATTTTAGATAGACTATGGAGAAATGTCGCTTCTGATTTATTTCAAGTTCAAAGTCATTCAATATCTCCTCTAACTACTACTATTCTAACTAGCCAGAAGTCATAAAGTTAAAAGAGATATTGTCACAAACTGTCATAATGTCTCAGAAATATTTTTTTCTCAGCATAGTATCCCTGTCATAGTCATCACAGATAATGAGCAACAGTTTGTCAGCCAAGGATTTCAAGCTTTTTGACAATAATGGGAGGAGTTTCAACACATTATATCTTTACTAGATATCCTCAGTCAAAAGGTCAATGTGAAAAAAAATTCCAAACAGCGAATAATATAATAAAATATATATTTCCAGTTTAAAGCAGGAAAGCTATCTTGCTTTTATTGAATATAGAAAAGCTTCACTACATCACATAGGACTTTTATCATCACAGCTGTTGATTAAGAGGAAAATGAGAATAAAACTGAATTCATCTTCTGCTCTACTTCAACTATAAAGAAAGTGCTCAATGTCCAATGTACATGGCAAAACATTCATCAGAAACAGAAATACCACTACCACAGATGAATAAAGATATTACCTCCTATGGTCCTATGATCCTATGATCCTATGACTTATCCTAAAACTGTAAGAGATAGAACCCAAAATACAGTTGACAGCATCTGGAGCAAAAAGAAGCTGTTGAAAGTAGACATGAAATACATCAAAGTCCTATATTGTTAAGTCAAGAAAAGATTTAACCTTCAGAAAAATAGAAGGCACTTGTATGGGATAGGGCGGTTCTCATCTCACTTCCATGAAGTGACCGGGAAGCTACCAACAAAAGACAGTTCAACTTTTAAGTGTCACACATGCCTCATCCAGAGATGGTTCTAGGTATGGGATGCACATATATGCTGATAAAGACCCTCCTCATATGCTAACTTTGATTGTGCCAATCCACCCAATGACCAACTGCCAAACATGACCTGTTATGACTATGTCATTTATAAGTAACTGCTAAGTGTATGGATATGGCAGAGTTATTAAAAACTTAACCAAAAAGAATAATTTAATTGCATGTTATGAGAAAAAGGACTGAGAAATAATACTGTCATTAAAATATTATACATTTTTCAAATGCATTTTATTTCTGTATATATTCTGCACATGTATGTACCTTACAGATCATGTCACGTCTATAGCATAGTGTAATATAGCCTATTTATACTGTTTGCTAATGCAAGCATTAAGCTAAATGTGATGAAATAATGTGCAGTATATCTTTAAGAATCCTCTAAGGATAGTGCATGCAGTGTGCCACATGACTCTGTTTTGTTTAAGCAGTTGCTGCCATTACAGTAACTGATGTGCTTGCTTGTTTACTTCGTAGCTGTTGTCTGTTATATATATATATGTAGTAGGAAACATCAAATACATCTAGTGTTGACACTCAAAACATCAACATAAAAATGTCAAAAACACCAGTGTTGACACACAACAATGCATGCACTGAGAAACAGCCTTGGCACATTCAAAATGTAAAGGAAAAACAAAATAAAAATATTGTAAGCCCCCCTACACCCCCATACCCCCTGTTAATTATATATAGTAACTCCAAGATTGCATAAACAAAGTAAGGGCATATTCCCCAACCCCAGGAATTGTGTGATCTTGGAATCCTTTCGACAAGCTGCTTGGTCAATCACAAATGTTCAACTAAACAGCTGTTGACCAAACACACACTCTCAATCTTTAGACGGAAACCCATCTATATATAATATATACATACACAAGTATATGTTGAATTATCTACAATGATCACATCACAAACAATCAAGAAAACTAATCACATACACACAATTCATTGCATTCTATCACACATTCAATCAGCATTCAGTAAAACACACTTAAATACATCATAAACTATAAACATAACTGCACAAATATTTTTTTCACATATCATACACACACACACACACACACACACACACACACACACACACACACACACACACACACACACACACACACACACACACACACACACACACACACACACGCACACATGCATAGTTTCACGCCATTGTACACACACACACCACCCAATGCACTAAAACTAAATATTTTTTTTTTTTAGGGCAATCCCCCTGCATCCTCACACCCCTGCAAAATTATATATGCCAGCTCAATGATTGTGCAATAGCAGGGAAAAGATATATTCCCAATCCCCTTTGTACGGTCCTCTTGAACTACAATTAAAAGGCATATTTTGATAGGCTATACCTCTCAAATCAAATCACACCTATATTTATGATAAATTCTTTCTTCAGTTGATCATTAAACAGCAGAAATCATTCACTGAGATGCTCTCTAGATCAACTGAATAGCTCCCATATGTATAAAATATATATAGATAGATAGAGATATTGACACATACAATTCATCTGTTGGGAAGAATCTCCTTTTTCTAGCAAATCTGAATGTATAAATTGTTATTTTCACTGATCTTGACATTCTACCTTCCTACCACATGCTTTCCTGATTTTTTTATATAAACTCTCCTAATAGAATCAACTGAAGAGTCTCTTTCACATTAATTTTACAATGAGTCTCTGATTGTTCTGAAGATCTTTCATTTTCCAAACTATTTCAAGTACATTGGCTTTATATAAGATGGCACCTCCCTTTTAGAAAGTATATAAACTGTATGGCAGGGTTTTAAATTATACATACAACAAGTAACAGAACCCAGGTGTATCAGATATCATATAGAGACAGTCACCATGGCAGCTTACTATGTCTTGATTTGTGGCTTTGTGTCGCCAGTCCAAGGTCCAGTTTTGGCAAACAGTCTTTGAAGATGTTCCCAGGGAGATGCCTGCTACCTCAAGATATTCCCCAAGCATGCTTATACGAAATGATTAATTTTAGTTTAGAACCCCAACATAGTCTGCTACCGATTAATAATAAATAGAAGCCTCTCATATGGATGACAATGTCTTTTCTTATGTGGTGTCATAACCATATGCTTTTTTAAAATAAATAAACAACAGGAGTCACATCCTGTAAAAAACACATATATTTAAGATTTAAGCACTCTGTCATGCCCTATATTACATTTCTGACACATAATATACATGCTGATTATATAAAGCACATACTGATTTCTTAAAGCACTTACACATTACACCATAAAAATATTCATGATGTAGTTAAGATTCCTAAGGAAATGTTTTGATTTCCAGACATTAAACAGCAGTTCTTATCAATAAAAAGTGCAATGTGTATTTTATTAAGCACAGATAATGAAAACTGCAATGTTTTACATCAGTCTCATTAGTCTCCTTACAGCCAAACAAATCCAGCTCTAGCCCTCTCTGATACTTCATTAATATCCTCTCTAATAGAAAGGAAACCTTCATTCTCAGGACATTAAGACAGCTTTGGGGTAGAAGTGACCCTGGATAACTAGTAATATTAAACATAAAATCTTAGAACACAAAAGCATCCAAGGATCACAGACAATGCAGATTTGTAGTCACTTCAAACGTTAAAACGTTAAAATAAAAGATAATAAAAAAACGTCTAACTTTTATTGGTGAGCGCTTTCATGGGAATAACTCCCACTTCTTCAGACCATATTAAACATAAAATCAAGGAAGGAGACAATGCATGAAAAAAGGGCAAATGACCCTTCCAATCATATCCTACATCACCAATAGTTGTCACTAAAAAGGTCTACCAGGACAGACAGAAATAATGCTTTAACAAGCAAATAAAATCTTTCTGGAAGGGAATAAACTTACAAGTACTATTACCTACTCACCTACATAGAATAATGAACAGACACAATTCCCAAAGTCCTTCAATAATGAATATAGGAATATCCTTCTCTCAGCAATAAACAAAATTACCTACTCTTTCTCCATATAACCTCCAACCACCCCCCACACACACACACACACACACACACACACACACACACACACACACACATACACACACAGTAATACACCAATCTCCCTCAAGTCTGTCCTCTGGCTGCATATTCTGCTAACTTTCACTTCATTGTCATAACTGAAAAATAAAACCACATCCCTTTTAATTGACTTAAGTCCTCCTCAGCTAAATTCAGCACACTGTGTTCTACTTTCCTAAAACTATAATCAGGAAAAATTGCAAAACTTCTTACATGCATCTTCAGTCTTTCCCGCACAATAGGTATACAGACTTAGATGTAACCTCTTCTGCTTAACTAAAATATTTGAAAAATTTTTATATCAGCAACTGTTCAACATATAAATAGTTATGGACTACTCTGTAATAAACAACATGGTTTCAGGAGCTCTTTCTTTACACAGACAGTCATATTAACAGCTACACTAACCATTTACAGCAATATTATCAATGGAAAAAACTGCTAGAAATACCTAGACAAGCTAGGATCATCACTGTTTAGCACTTCAATGAGCTATGTAACTGAATCAGCACACTCAAACTACTTATTAACAGTAATATAACAAATGTCATGCTGTTTGCAACAGGAAAGAAATCTTTACCTCTTTTGACATTAACAGATTAAGAAAAGAATCCCAATACTAAATATTATACAACAAAAATGCCTTAGTGGAACTCTAGACCTGCTGCTAAACTTTAATTTACCTCTAAAATAACAAAATCAGCTGAAACTATGTTATAGACTTTTATACCTTCTGCATGGCAATAGCTTCTAATGTCCTTTACCCCAAAATAAAATATGCCCTTCCTCTAATCACTCTCCACTCTGCTCATAATACCTCCAAAAATCCATCTGGCTGAAAATAAAATACTCAGATTTGTGCTCCTTGCAGATGGAAGTTGTCAATATTTGAGACCTATATGAAGTGGCCCATTGGCTTCCTATTACCAATGAAACCACTTTATTTTTAAGTACGTTTATCTTTAAAATACTTACACAAGGCTATTGCCCACCCCCAGACAGGAAAGCACCTAATGCTTGTTTAAGCAAATGTCTCTTCCAGCAAAAATTACAACAGCAAATAACATTAGCTGGTCAGCTACATTTGAAGCCTACATACTACGTTATTTGCTTTCATTTTGCTGAAAGAGACGTTTGCTTAAACAAACATTCACTGTTTAGAGGTTCACAGAATTCAACCTTCGACATTTTAACATAGACCCCATATTATGACATGAATGTTAAAAGCAGTTGTATTTTTTTCTGATAAATGCAATGCTTAAAAGACATCACCGGAAAATAAATGTCCATTTTATTAGCTTGTATCTCTGTCATAACTAACTTCCTTGTTTCCTCTTTACAGGAGAAGGTGAGGTACATCTCTGAAACAGTTTATCAAAATGTCTAAACAGACTACTCAAGATGAAAGCAATCATTTGCACTTTGTCTTTAGAACGCAGCTGTGTACTTTTAAAATTTGTGTATTACCCTGTTTTAACTATCACCACTGTAACTCCTGTTTCTAAACATCAGTCAGCTTGCTTGTCCCCGAAGATGAAAGCAGTCACTTACAGTTTGTCTTTGGAATGCAGCTGTGAATTTATTTCAATTATTGCCCCTTTTTAACTCTCACCAACATTGACTTTTACTTCTAAACTTCAGTCATCTTGCTTACTTTATAGTTCCTGACAGTGAAAACACTGTGATTTCCTTTTCAACACACTGACTCAGGAAAGTTGATGAAAAATCTTTACTTTCCATTTTAATCCATTTTACTAAAAGGTTAACCCCTAATGTCACTTCTCTTCTGCTCCTTTTCCTGAGTCTGACCCATCACCTGCTGGTTACGATCTACAAAGAAGGAATTTCTAAATTGCAATATACTTTCCTCCCTCTGAAAGCTGTGAATGTGTGTTCTTTTACCTGCCTTTTAGTACTTTGGTTTTATTTTTTTTAATTATCAGCAAGACTCTAGGATGTCTATTTTAGCTGGGTTCCCCTAATTTGCTTTGTAAATTGACATACATCTGCTCTATCAGAAACGTGACTCCCTTCCACTCACGATTATCAGAATGAGCATACAGTATATCATTTAATCTGTTTAACATATTAACCTGTAGAAGATACTGCTGGATAATAAAAGAAGCTGAAGCATATTTATTTCTTTATTTACTTACCTGAAACAACACGAAACAATACAACCCTTCCAGCTCTTCTGAAAATACACAAACTGATTAGCTTCTGCTCACTTCCTGCCCCCATTTCCCCAGCCATCTTGGTCTAACAAATTTAAATAATCTTATCAATGCCCATTATTTAAACAAACCTCCTCCTCCTTAAAGGAAAAGCTACACATTTGCTACAATAATTACTCCAAAAAATAATCACAGTAAGAAAGAAACAAAAATGCCACTACGACCGCAGTGACCTGCCAACACCTAGAAACCTATAACTCTGTCCCTAAGACAATACCAGTAATGAACGGAGTCAGTTTTATTCAATGCTTACATCAAAGCTATTATCTTCTCCTACCTATGCCACTTCTACAAATACTAATTCTAACCACATAACACACCCTATAAAACCCTATAAAACCATTGCATTCTTACTACTACAACTTTCACTCTTTGTCATTATACATTATCTCATAATTCCCCTCCTTCAATGCAACACAAGTCCACATACTAACAACAGCAACCTCAGTCTCCATTCTCCACCAAACTTTCTTACCTGTGCTCTACTTAATGCAAATAGTGTAAAAAAACACTAGGCCAAATTAGCACTTAAATAGGTATCAAATCAGTTGATATGAGTAGCTAACACTGAATAGTGACTCAAGAATTACCTTGACTTGACTTGACCTGCACTTACACCATGTCTTTCCTGGGTGTAAACATATGTTCAAGGCCCGCATTAGAAACTTAACAGGTGGGGTTGTTATTCTACTGCACAGAAATACATTACACATTTCCATTGTTTCCCAAGCAAACCCTGCCAACTGGATTATTACTGAACTATTGTGCAACATACGGCAGCACACCTTCTAAAAAATGTATACTTTAAAACATAGTAGTACCAGATGATACACCAACTATAAACAGTATTTGTGAAAAACTGAAAGGCTGCCAGCCCAGCTAGATAGAATTTTGTAGATAATTCTATGTCATTGTAAATATTAATAAAATCTGTAGGCTGTTTCACAAATGTAAAGAAAACTGTGTTAAATGTTGAACTTCAAAAATGTAACCACAGTGCACTCTGCTGGAAGAAAGCTGAAAACTAAAGCATTTTATGACTGTTTGAGATCAAAGCTTGGAGACAGAATGTCTGGACTAAGAAATTCCTTCTATTGTTTTCAAACCAGAATTAATTGCTAGATTTTACATGTATAATGTCTTTTATTGCTGTGGTTTTCTGGCCAGGTGCAAGATCAAAGAAATGTTAAAACTCTGAGTTTCTTTTAGCCTTGGAACCAGAGAAGAATGATATAATCTAAAATGAGTCAGCAGTGATGTATTACCAATTTAAGAGATCTCAAAAGAAAGAGAGCGCATTTTGGATTTTGTCTGAAGTAAATCCACTCATCAGTACTCTGCCTTTGCTCTGTATGTAAGTAGGATCTTAGACTTTAGTGTCTCTCTTAGAAATAGATAGAAAATAGTAAGTTTAGTCTAGCTGTTTTCTATATTTATGTCAGACTAATCTGCAGTATTATTTTAAGCATTTCCTGTGATTTCTGAACTCTTGACTAGCACTGTGTTGAATTGAGGAGATTTGTCTTGTGTTTTTATTATTTATTATTAAATATTTTAAACCTTTCAACTGTGACTGTTTTGTGTATAGATAATTTAAGCTCTAGAGTACACTGCATGTATATAGTGATACTGTACAAAGCCACTCCAACAAGCCTTAAACGTTCTGGTCACTTACTAATTGGACACCCTTTGGGAAGGGCCTTATTGGTAGCTGATAAATAGGGGTTCTGGTGGCAGTTGATTACTACTTTATAGCCTAGACAGAAGGGGTACAGGTAGTGAACCTGTGACAGCCTTCCCCAGGAGTGTCTGTGTGTTGTATATAAATCATATCTCAAAGTGTGTGTGTGTTTGTGTGTGTGTGTGTGTGTGTGTGTGTGTGTGTGTGTGTGTGTGTGTGTGTGTGTGTGTGTGTCAGCTACTTGGGCATGGATACGAAGCACTGGTTGGACAGAGCAAGTGGTTGGACAGAGCAAGTGCTGGGAGGACTTGGTTTGGAATCCTGGCTAAGGACTCTACTCTATAGCTGTGCCGGTGGGGATTCTTACTGGGGGTCTGGAGAGAAAGGGAAAAACCAACCCCAGACAGACTGTGATCTCTGTGTGTGTGGTTAAGGGAAATTGTACTTTACTGTGTGTGTACTTGTTATCCCTCCAAATGTGGATGCCCCTCACTAGTGCTAGTGGTGAGGACTGAGGCTCCTTGATTACTGGGTCAGTGCACGTGCATCACATATTAATTGGTGGCAGTGGTGGGATATCCACATCACATAATTGGTTGGCAGTGGTGGGATATCCACACCACATATTAATTGGCTGGCTATTGGCTTGTAGTGCTGTGGATAGTGAATTGTTGTAGCCTGTGTACAGTGATCACTGAAGGTGGTTTTGTACTCTAAATCATGCAGTGAATATTCAGAGTTCAGATCACAATTGTTTTATTTCTTTTGTCAGCTTAGCTTGTCAGGAAGAGCAGGCAAGCATGTCAGCAGAGGAGTATGACAAGCTGACATGGAGCCAGTTGGCTGAGATGTGCCCGACTGAGGGACTGGTGCATAGAAACCTGACTAAGGCAGACATGATTGCAGCTTTGGTCACAGCTGCATCATAAAAAGCAATCAAGAGGATGATCAGACTGGCCGTGGAGTTGTACAACACTCAGAGAATGGACACCTCAACCTTTCTGCAGAGGACTTAAAAATCCATCTGGAGCTAAAGAGACCTGAGTTGGAGGCCAGGCATTTGGAAACAGAAGCAGCAGAGAGACTGAGACATCTACAGGTTGTGGAGAATGAGAAACTGCTATGCCTGGAAGCTGAGTAGAAGGAGAGACAGAGGCAGCATGAAAAGGAGATGCTGACTCTTTACCAGAGTCATGGAGGTAATGGGGAAGGAAGTAACCAGACCCCAAAAGCACAAAAGGTCAGTAAATTTCTTCTGCAGTTTACAGAAGGGGATAATTTTGATTTCATTCATATGCTTGAGTGGGTATGTAAACAGTATGATGTTGACCAAAGGATCTGGGTACGGTTCCTGACCCCCTTACTCCATTGTAAAGCTGTAACTCTGCTGTCTAAATTAACTGATTGTGAATTTTTTGATTCACAACAAATTGTTTGTTAGAATATTTTAAGCTAACATCTGAATCTTATAGGAAAACGTTTCATGAGCATAGACACAAGGCAGATGAAAGTGTGTGTGAATATGTTGCTGAACTGAGAACTTATTTTCATAGGTGGGTGACTGGATGTCAGGTCACCCCTTTTGAAGGCTTGGCAGATGTTTTGGTGAAGGAACAAGCCCTTAACACTTTGCCTGAGGACATGAGGATCTGGTTAGCTGATAGACAATATGCAACTTCAGAGGAGTTGGGGAAGAAGGGAGACGTATACCTAGCAAGCAGGGCATCACTGCACAGGAAAGGGACCCCTAGTACTGCTCATGGGTCTACAGAAATATATGTTGGGCAGCCCAGACTGCCCCAAAAATAAGCTGCCAATAACAATGGAAGCCACTAGTCCAGGCACATATCCAGGACCTAGGGTTAAATGTTTTGAATGCAACTAGTGGGGCTATGTTGCATATAGATGTCCATGGAGGCAAGGTGGAGAACACAAGGTGAGGGAGCCAGTAAGTGGGAAGGTCAAAATGACAACAGTAGGGTGCCTTGAGACAACAAGGGTACAAAACTACCACCAGAGGTTATACAGTATCCCATCATAGTGAATGGCAAAGAGGCCATTGCTTAGAGAAACACAGCCTCTGACATCACCATTGTAAAGCCTGCAATGGTTACAGAGGAGCACTACTTGCCTGGGCAGTCTACTCCAGTCAGAGCTTTAGGAGGGACCCCATTCCAAATACCCTTGGCTAGGGTTTACTTTGGCTGGGAGGGTGGAAAAGGAAGTCAGCAAGTAGGTGTGTTTGAGGACATCCCTGCAGGTGTCCTGATAGGAATGATTTTGATAAGGCAGTACCATGTGTTTATGTAATTACACGCAGTCAGGCTTGGAGACAAGCATGTGGGTCTAGTAACCTGGGGCAGACCCAGACAGATGGCATACTTGCAGCCAGGACTGGCGCGGTGATTACTTCAGGGAGGGAGCTGCTCTGTAGCAGTGAGACTGGAGGTGAGCCACAGTTGCTTGTGGGTACTGATGTTCCTTTGGACAGAGTGGCTGCAAAGGTAGAGATGAGTAGTAGTACCCAGGCTGACAGTGAGGCACCACTGTCAGATGATGTCAGACTTCCTGTGGATGGGGGGCTGGAAAGGGTTAAAAAGAGAGAGTTGAGACAGACTCAGCTCTCAGACCTTCCATTACAAGGTCTGAGGCAGGTAGCTAGTCAGGCACCTCATTCTGAAGGGAAGGGGGAATCTATATACTGGGACAAAGGGTTACTGTATAGAGAGTAGACCCCTGAGGAAGGGCTAGAAGGTAACATAATACAGCAGTTGGTAGTACCTAGAGCATACCATCTGGCACTTCTAGCCATAGCCCATGATATTCCCTTTGCAGGTCATCTGGGCATAAAACGTATGAAGAGATGTATTATGCAGAAATTCTATTGGTCTCAAATTTCCAGAGATGTAACAGGGTACTGCAGGACCTGTGAGCAGTTCCAAAAGGTAGGCAAGGCAGGAGACAAGGTGACAGGTCCTTTGATGTCTTTGTCTGTGATTGAGGAGCCATTTTCAGAGGGTAGCTATGGATATTGTGGGGCCTCTGAGTACCACAAGTTCCACATGGAAAACGTATATCCTAGTGGTAGTAGATTATGCTACAAGACACCCTGAGGCAGTGGCTTTGTCCTCCATTGAGGCAGAAAAGGTGGGAAATGCTTTGTTAGAGATTTTCAGCAGGGTAGGTTTCCCAATAGAAATACTGACTGACAGAGGTTCCAATTTCATGTCAGACCTGCCAGCTTAACTGTGAATGTACTGTGGGGTGAAGCACCTAAAGACCACCCCCTATCATCCCCAGACTAATGATCTTGTTAAGAATTTAAACTCTACAGTCAAGTCCATGCTACGGGCATTGCAGACCAGTTTAAGAGGGAGAGGGACAAATGTTTGCCCCATACATTGTTTGCTTACAGAGAGGTTCCCCTAGAAGCCACAGGTTTTTCACTATTTGAGTTGCTGTATGTGCATAGGGTGAGGGGACCTCTAGATTTAATTTGAGTTGAGTGGGAAGGTGAGTGTGAATCTCACAAGCAGTCTGTTGTGGCATATGTCCTAAACCTCAAATCAAGGCTCAGGAAACTCATGGGCTTGGCTCAGGAAAACCTAGCAGAAGCCCAACAGCAGAAAAAGGTGTGGTATGACAGGAATGCTCAAGCTAGAGAGTATGCTTTAGGGCAGCAGGTACTGGTTCTCATTCCTGTCAGACTCAACAGGCTGCAGGCATCTTGGAAGGGACCCTACAAGGTGGTAAGAAAGGTAAGTGATGTTAACTACATGATAGAACTGCTAGGCAAGAGGCAGGGGCACAAATTGTACCATGTTAACATGATGAAACCTTACCATGATAGGGAGGCCCTTGTGCTGAGTATTTGCAGTGGATTGCAGGAGGAATCTGATGGAGATCTGGTGACCAATCTCCTCAGTGAGGCTCGGACTGACATCTAGTGGAAGGGGTAGCAATGTCCCAACAACTATCTAATACCCAGGTTCAAGAAATCCAAGCACTGTTACAGCAGATTGGGGACATGTTCACTGGGAAACCAGGGTGCACCCACCTGGTGCAGCACCAGGTGGATACAGGACCCGAAAGGCCTATTAGGCAGGCCCCTTATAGGGTGCCTGAGAGAGTCAAACAGACTCTGAGGGAGGAGATACAGGAGATGTTAGAACTAGGGGTAATTCAAGAGTCCAACAGTCCCTGGGCTTTCCCAGTGGTGCTGGTGCCAATGAAGGATGGCAGCACCAGGTTCTGTGTGGACTACAGGAAATTAAATAGTCACACAGAGTCAGATGCTTACCCCATGCCTAGGACAGATGAGGCCCTAGAGCAGCTGGGTGGGGCTAAGTATCTTACCACCATTGATCTTACCAAGGGTTATTGGCAGGTGCCCTTGACTCCCAGTGCTAGAGAGAGGTCAGCCTTTGTGACTCCTTTTGGCTTGCATGAGTTCACAAAGATGCCCTTTGGAATGAAAAATGACCCAGCAACTTTCCAGAGGCTGGTAGATCATATCCTAGCAGGAGCAGGAGGGATTACCATTGCTTACCTAGATGATATTGCCATCTACAGCCATTCCTGGCAAGAACACCTTCAACATGTCAGGGAGGTGCTGGGCAGACTACAGAGGGAAGAGTTGACCATTAAGCCCAGAAAATGTCAGGTGGGTATGGCAGAGGTCTCCTACCTGGGACATAGAGTGGAGAGTGGTAAGATCAGGCCCAATCCTGCCAAAGTGGAAGCCATTGAGGCATGGTCTGCACCTGTTACCAAAAAGCAGGTGAGGGCATTCTTAGGGACAGCAGGGTACTACAGAAAGTCCGTCCCCAGTTATAGTACTATAGCTGCTCCCCTCACAGACCTGACAAGGAAAAACAGGTCAGATAAGGTAGTGTGGGCCATGGCATGTGAGCAGTCATTCCAGGAGCTTAAGGAAGCTTTGGGAGGACCCCCTGTGTTAGCCAGTCCAGATCTCAGAAAATAATTTTTGTGCAGGTGGATGCTTCAAACCATGGGGTGTGGGCTGTACTTAGCCAGACTTCTTCAGAGGGAGAAGCGCATCCAGTGGTTTATCTCAGTTATAGGCTCCAACCCAGGGAGGAGTGCTATGCAGCTGTAGAAAAGGAATGTGTAGCCATAGTTTGGGCATTGCAGTAGCTTCAGCCTTATCTGTATGGAAGAAAATTTACTGTAGTTACAGATCACAATCCCCTAATGTGGTTACACTGAGCCAGCCAGCAAAATGCCAAGATGGAGCTTAGGGTTGCAAGCATATGATATGTCAGTGCAGCACCACAGTGGGGTTAGTGAAACCAATGCAGATGGGCCCTCAAGACAGGGAATGGGGTAAGGTATACTAAGATAGACCTAATCCTCTCAAGCAACATTTCTCAAGGGACACTTGAAAAACTAGCTTGAGTTCTCAGGGGGGTGGGGTGTGAAAAACTGAAAGGCTGCCAGTCCAGCTAGATAGAATTTTGTAGATAATTCTATGTCATTGTAAATATTAATAAAATCCACAGGCTGTTTCACAAATGTAAAGAAAACTGTGTTAAATGTTGAACTTCAAAAATTTAACTACAGTGCACTCTGCTGGAAGAAAGCTGATAAAGTAAAGCATTTTATATCCATTTGATCTCAAAGTTTGGAGACAGAATGTCTGGACTAAGGAATTCCTTCTATTGTTTTGAGACCAGAGTTAATTGCTAAATTTTACATGTATAATGTCTTTTATTCCTGTGGTTTCCTGGCTAGGTGCAAGATCAAAGAAATGTTAAAACTCTGAGTTTCTTTAAGCCTGGGAACCAGAGAAGAATGATCTAATCTAAAATGAGTCAGCAGTGATGTATTACCAATTTAAAAGATCTCGGAGAGAAAGACAGAGCATTTTGGATTTTGTTTGAAGAGCATCCAGTCACTCACCAGTACTCTTCCTTTGCTCTGTATATAAGTAGGATCTTAGACTTTAGTGTCTCTCTTAGAAATAGATGAAAATAGTAGGTTTAGTCTAGCTGTTTTCTATATTTATGTCAGACTATTCTACAGTACTATTCTAAGCATTTTCCTGTGATCTCTGACCTCTTGACTAACACTGTGTTGAATTGAGAAGATTTGTCTTGTGTTTTTATTATTTATTATTAAATATTTTTAAACCTTTCAACTGCGGCTGTTTTGTGTAGAGATAATTTAAGCTCTAGAGTACATTTCATGTATATTGTGATACTATACAAAAGCATTCCAATAAGCTTTAAAAGTTCTGGTCACACTTACTAATTGGATAATAATATTGCACAGTAAAATTGGACACCCTTTGGGAAGGCCCTTATTGGTAGCCTTATAGAGGTTCTGGTGACAGTGGATTTTATAACCTCGACAAAAGGTGCACTTTAGAGTGAACCTGTGCCAGCCTTCCCTAGGAGTGTCTGTGTGGTTGTATACAAATCATATCTCAAAGTGTTTGTGCATGTCAGCTATTTGGGCAGGGACATGAAGCACCGGCTGGACAGAGGAAGTGTTGGGAGGACTTGGCTTGGAACCCTGGCTAAAGACTTTACTCTATAGCTGTGTCAGTGGGGAGTGTTATTGGGGATCTGGAGAGAAAGGGAGAAACCAGCCCCAGACTGAATGTGATATCTGTGTGCTCTTAAGGGAAATTGTACTTTACTGTGTGTATACTTGTTATCCTCCCAATGTGGACACCCCCACTGGTGCTAGTGGTGTGGGTTGAGGTTCCTTGATTACTGGGTCAGTGCATGGGCATCACAGTATTAAACATTCCTATATTAGTATTTTTGGTTAAGTATTTCTTAAACTGATCATCCAATGCCATTTATGATAAGCATAACTGGTGTGTAATTAGAAGTCGTCTAACCTCATGTCTTGAATGCAAAAAGAGCTTCCATTCTATATATAAAAGTACCAACCCAATGACACTACTTGTTATATAAATTTCCACATAGCCTAACAGTTCTTATTTATTTAACAGGAAAGTCTGACTTGGAACAAAGCCAATATCAGTGGAGGCCTGGGGAGAAATGTTCCGGATGTATGTCTTTGTAATGTGGGAGGAAACAGGAGTGCCCAGAGGAAACCCACACAAATTCAGGGAGGACATGCAAACTCCACACAGAAGGCATCCCAGCCAAGAATCGAACCGGAGAGCCTCTTGCTGTGAGATGACAACGCAACCACTGCACCACTACGCCATCCTATCATATCTATCTGTCATAATTCTATCATATTTCAATATAAATGTGACAAAAGCAGCCTGCTCTGAATATTTTGCAAGGAGTAACAATATTCTCTTTTAACAGTTAGCTTATATCTTCTTCTTCTTCTTCTGTCATAGCAATTATTTCACAACCAAATGCTCTGAGTCTTTGTTTAGAATCTTTAGGGGCATTTATTTATTTGTTTATTTCTTACCTGAGTCACTGGGCAACTTCATAAACACCTCTCACCACAACCCAAGATAAGGGCATAGCACGATTCGAGGAAATATACAGAACAATAACCAAAAAAGGAAAATGAAATAGGTTTTATCCATACTGCAAGGGCTTAATTTGATTAAGCCTTAATCGAAATTAAATTTGTAGTGTGGGGAAAAACATGTTTTGTATTCCTGTGTTTTGGTTACTGGTCTTTTCTTGGGAAGTGATTCTACCAGCTTGTGTGGGTTAATTTTTGGTTTTCTACAGCAAATGAAAAAAAATTATTCATATCATTGATTAAATGATACAACCAAATATAAATACTAAAAAGAGGTACATCATTTCAAGAAGTCTTAACAAGACAAAAATTATCAGTGGTGAGCAACACAAATGTGTAATCACCACAAACAACGAAGAAGAACACCTGGACATGAGAATAAAATAACATGAAACAAAAGCCAGACATTAGTAGTGATCACATGTCAACTAGGTAGTTTGATCCATTTAATAGGTTTCGCTTAAATGGGTCTGTAATGATTTGAGAAAGTCTTTCCATATGGGCCTTGCTTCCCATCCAGTCTAAACTGAATCACCCAGCAAGATGAAGCTGAGTTTAACATGATTTTGAAATGCATCATATCACTTTTCAAATGATTAGGGTAAGGATTGTGAAGGAATATAAGACACCTTATGTTAAGCTTGGTGAGTCGATCCACTAGCAACTAAACAAGATGACAATGTGAGGCTTTGTCATCAGTTCTGGAGTCATTCCTATCCAGGCTCACATCAATATTATTTTTAGCTCTTACAATAACAGTTCACCACCTCCCACACATTGATCTGGTTTATTATCCATGATGATGACAAAATTATGGAAATAATGTAGCTAGAGGGACATACTCTATCCTAAAGACATGTTTCTGTAATTGCAAGAATGTTAGGTAATTCACAAGTTCAATATTGCCTGTTTGTTGTTAGCAGTATTCATATTCAGGAGCACAGACTTTATTTTTCTACAGCTGGGCACTATTGTAGATCTTGAACCATGCTGTCACTATTACTTGCTGGAATTCTGTGGTTGAGGAGTTAGTGAAAAACCCTAAAGCCAAATTCCTACCATTAGCTGTCGAACATCTGGGGAGATTGGTAGTGATAAGGAGCAGTGGGCCTAGATTCATATCAAATGCTAAAAGCTCTAACATCACAAAAAGTAAGTACTATAACACCTGTGCTTTCTACTATCTTAGCATGAAGTGAGTGGATATAAAGGGTAACAATCCAATTCCTATGATCACTGGCTGAATGCCAAGTACTTTACCATGCAGATGTCTAATGGGCAGTACTGACGCTAATAGCCCAACTAAGTGACTTATCACAGATATCAAAATGGAGGATGAGGTGCTGTTTCCACTGTTTGCAGACATCAGGAAATGAAGCACACTTTAAGGAGTCAAATTCTGAGGGAGTGTGAGGTACAATCTGCCTGCAGCACACACATTTCCAAGATTACATTCTACAATACTGCACCTTGTGTTTGTCTGCTTTGCTGTGGATTAAATTCTGCATCACTGAGGAGAAAATCACATTTGTTTTCTTTTGAAGGTATATCAGCGATGGAATCAGCTTGGGTTTGAAGACCAGCCAATTTGCTTGAACCAGGAAGAATAGAATTCAAGATGACAATAGCTGAAGGACCAGAAGCCTTCAGAAGAAATTAAGGACTAAATGTCAGAAATGACCCACTCACACAAATTAAGCTGCTCTTCCATATTCAATAGGAAATACACTTTTACATACTAATATTATCTGTGATTCCTTTTAACATAAGTATTTCTTTAAATACAGTTTAATTTAGAACATATTTGATTATCTCTCTCTAGTTTAAATGAATTATACTTAACTTATCTAAGTGGGATCAGAACTTTTATCTGTTATCAGAGATAATATTTTTATTGCTCTTTATGAGCAACTCTTTACAGCAGTTATGCCTGCACTGTGTTCTCCTGTACAGGTTTTCAATACATTATCAGTTAACTGAAAAACTATGTTACTTATTTCTGTGATGTTAACTCATAATAGTTATACCACTTCTGTTATCAACTTCAGAATTCACAGGCTTGTCTTCCGACTTCATTTTACTAGGAGCAGGTTAACATTTTGCAAACTTAAGCTTGGTACACCATATAAAAGAAACATCTGCTTTTAAATACTATGCATGTTTTTGTTTAGTAATAATATGTGAGTAGCCTGTGTTGTTTTACTTCACCTCTTCTGAAAGTATTTATTTTCTTAAATGTATTGGCTCTTTTCATTGTTGTACCACAGAGCATAACACTTTCTTGCTTAGATTTACAGTTTGTAGCTCTATGTTGTTTAGTCATTAACTTGTATCACACCTTAGCACTGATGAATTGTATGTACTGAGACGAGGCCCTGTAATGGCAGATTATTACTGTTTCATTTATATGCCCCACACATTGTCAGTTACTGCTCCCACTGTTAAAACAACATTTAATGCATTTTTAAATATCACATTCATTTGAGATAATAACCTGATTAGTGCATCTTTTAGTCAACAGATAATTTCATCTCCCAGCATCTCCTGTAACATGGCTCCATAACTGCTGTCTTGGGCTACTTTACTCAGCTCAGCTATTTACTCAGACACAGATTAATTAAAGCTTTCTAGTATGGCACTGACGTTTCTGTCTGCCTGGTATTTCACTATGTTTATGACTTAAATGATTTTATAGTAAGCTTATTAGACTCATATGTATATTTTCATTGGGCATGGCAAAGATTAGGACACTTCGTTATGCTGCAGGATTCAGTCCCACAAAAACAAAGAAGTATGTTTTTTCTGTCTTCATTTATTATGTCATTCATATTAAATATGTCCCATTCTTTGACAGTATCCCTCACAGGATTTGGGATTTAGTTCAATTTGACTCAAAATGCCTATATCTATCATTTTATTATTTTATTTTCTCATCCACAGATTAATGAAAGTGTTGCATTCTGAGCATTGCAAGCTCCAACACCATAAATGTGTGGGCTTTCACAGAAAAGCTACACTTCAACAAAACCAGCAGCAACAGCAAAAACAGTGCATGGCTTCATACTGAGAACTTTCTAAATGCACTATATGTGAACAGAGCTAGAAATGAGAGAAATGTTCAGAACTATTTCATTCTTCCTTCACAGCAGAATATTTACTCTTAACAGTGCATTCCATCCAGGGTTAACTGTTTTAAATTCTAGATACTATGCATATTTTTCCCCAAACTCCCTCTCCTAAGATTAGGAAAGGGAACACAACTTTTTCATGAGTAACTCCATAAGAGAAAACTTAAGCACATATGGGGTGGGTAATTAAAGACCATTATTTCAACAAGGCAGTGGGAAAGTTTTCTTACCCATCTGTCCATTTGTTTGTGTCTTTCGGCTTTTCCCGGCTAGGAGTCACCACAGCAGAACTTTCGTTCCGCTAATGATTGGCAGTTGATTTTTACATACCGGCTTTCCAGGCCTGACGCACAACCTTCAACGAAGGTACACCCATTCACGCATGTCTCCAAGCAGAAGACGCTCTAGCTGAGAATCGAACCGGACAGCATCTTACTGTGAGATGAAAATGCTACCACAGCACCATCACCGCGGGTTTCTTGCCCATCTGTCCATAACATGCAGTATTTGCTGGTCGAGTGTCTGATTCCTGGAGCTTCTGGGATTTGAGTTGAGCAGATGATAAAATACAGAAATCAGTTTTGGGGCACCTAGTGAAAAAAAGTGATGACCATTGAAAGGGAAGTATATGTAAATGATTAAACTTCTTGTCTGTTGGAAGACCTATATCTGAGTATTCTAAGCAGAATGTATGCCACCCCTGATAAGAGAGAAGTGGAAATAACTCAGAGTCCCTCCTTCTATTCAAGAAAGATGTTGATACACTTAAGAGGAAAGGATCATGGAATACAATGCCTAACTAATGTGGATTTCTTGAGTTCTCCAAAGTACATAAACCCATGAAGGCAGCTAGCAGGGGTTTAATGACACATTGTACCTGTCAACTTCCAGCAGAGGCAGTTTTGTTACTTCTGATTTAGCCATAGATGAGAATTTGGGGGGGGGGGGGCTTCTGCTGATGAGCATCCAAAAACCTAAGCTCTACAGCTGAAAGAGGTGTCATTGGAAAGGGGTATAAAACAGGTGAAATCCAGCTATAGGCATCACATACCATCTCATACAACAGGGAAAACAGGTAAACTCCGGGTACAGGCATTATATACCATTAACATCTCATACAACAGGGACTGTATACAAGTAGCTTTATAAAAGATGAAGCCACAAGTAAAATAAATGTCTGTGAGGACCACACCATTTTGTGTAGTGCTATAAAGAAGAGAATGAATGTGTGATTTGTATTTTATTTTCCTTGCAACTTAACCAGAGACTAAACAGCCAATGTAAATGAAACACTATTCACAAAGTAGTGGTTCCCTATTCGAAGACCAAAGATGCCTTCTTTCGAATGGGTCTTGGTCGAACTCAAAAGCTTGAAACTGCAAAATATTGAAGTGGCTTTTAAGCGGATTCTTTCCCTGGGAAAGAATTCACTTGGCCGCTTCGTTACTTTGCCGTTTTCGGCACTGTAGTGTGGTCTCGGAGTTGGTATATTTAAGTAAGGGGTGGGGGGGCAAAGACCCCCACTTAATGCAATGTTTCAAGTGTTTTATTTATTTATTTATTTTTTTTGTTGGACCTGCAATTTTTTTCCCTAGGAAAAAAATCGCCATGCTGATGGTTCGAAATTGTAAGCTTTCGCTTACATAAGGCCGATTAATCACCGTTCACTTTTTTAAGCATTCGGTGATCTAATATAGACCCCAAAGTAATTAGTGGAATACTGAAGAACATTTTCACTTACACTATTCCTGTGTTTATTATTATTTTGAATCTATTCATGTGTGTTTCTTTAAATATTTAAAAACTAAGTTTTAGAGGTGAGGTATTTATTGTTCATCTATGAAAAAGGTGAAGGAAAAGTTGTAGGATAAATGGGCAAAAAATACTCATTTTGTCAGTCATTGAACACTGTTAGTATGTACAATGTCCTGCTACCACTTATTTTTAAATTTATTCTTCCTTGTCTTAAGAACTAAAACACATTTTCTTCATTTTCTTCCACATTAACACTACAAACCATACACAAAACACTATTAATAGGCTTCATATGGTATGTTTCTTCAATCCTCATTTAACAAATAGAACTAAAGGAAAACTGACTTGCTGGTAACACAATTAGCCAAGAAAGATGGAAAATGCATATTTACAGTTTATATAAGATATGTGCTCCATATATTTTACTGATATGTTCAAATTCCAAAGTAAACTATGCATTCTAAGAAAAAACATAACTAGATTTTTAAGAAATCAAACATTTGCAATGTTCACTTTCATTTTATGTTAAAATGATAAACTAGGATTACAGAAGAAAATTAAGTTTATTTTCATAATTTATATCTACTGTCTTTCTCTACATATATTTTCAGAACTAATGACTTTCACAGCCATAACATCCTCTTAACATTTCTTGAATGAAGGTATTCATATTTGCCAAAAATATTTATGACTTTCTTTGCCAATATACATAGCTTGAAAAACTGAAAAAAAAAACCTTTCTTGACTGTTGAGCAGAAAACAAAAGCAACACTTAAATGGCAAAAACCAAAAATAAAGCCACAGGAATGAAACCCAACACACCACACACACACACACACACACACACACACACACACACACACACACACACACACACACACACACACACACATGCACACGCACACAGATACATATCTGTATTTAGCATTATTGTCCAAACTATAAAATTTAATTTCCCCCTGTACACCTTATGGTAACCCTACCACTAGCCCCCCTGCTGCTTCTAACCACAAACCTATACATTACCTTATCAAAAACCCTTTCCATAACAGTACTACTACACAAGACAATCACACTCTCACACTTCACATACAGCAAGAAAACTCACAAAACACTAAAGCTCTCACTAACCTAGCCTTTACTCCAGCCTTGACATGGAAACACTTGCACACACACTCACATCACTTAGCAAACAATAAACATGTACAAAATATTAAATCTGTCCTCTTTCCTAGCCATAATTCTAACCTGAAAACATACATGCACACACACACACACACACACACACACACACACACACACACACACACACACACACACACACACACACACCACGTACACCTAATGACAAAGCATTTAATATTTCTGAAAGCTGAAAGTTTCAGCATTAGCACAAAATCCCACCTAACATCATGCAATCACAGCAGTCACAACAAAGGAGTAGTTGATGTTCCTAGCTTCAACATTTCCATCATTTGAATATGAATGCTTTCAACAAAAAACAGAGGTAAACTCTATCGAATAAAAGCATACTTTTCAGAATTAACCAGATATGTATGTGTGTGTGTGTGTGTGTGTGTGTGTGTGTGTGTGTGTGTGTGTGTGTGTGTGTGTGTGCCCGTGCATGCACATGCATGGATGTATGTATGTATGCAAGGAGGTTTTATTATCTACTGTATGTATAACATATATAGGTAGGTAGATAGATTGCTAGATGGATAGACAGATATGGAATTAGTGAGAAAAGTTAATTTGGCATTACATTGATGTGGTTAATGTTGAGACAGTAACAACAAATTGCACAAAGTTGACACACTGCTGCACATGCTCCAAAGTTATTTTTTCGGGACATGCAATACAACAAACAGTGTCATTGCAGAGAGAAGCCAGCCTGCAACCCCCTACAACCCTTGCTAATTATGTATACTAACTCTGAGATCACACAATTATCCTAGTAGCACAGCTATTGACCATAGGAATTGTCTACCAAAGTAGGTCGACAATACAGAGGTCAGTCTTAACCACGATCGACTGGTCTTCTTAAACCCATATACATATGGTCAATGTTTCATGCTGAATTTCATATGATTAAGACAATATGATCAACGTTTAAGAATGTCAAACGGCACTGAGATTGTTGTACACTGGGGATCAGGAATTTGTCCTTTTCCCTACTCTAGTGAAATCCCAGATTTTATATATATATATATATATATATATATATGCATGGGTCTACTACACATGATCGAAATTTCATTTGACTGAAATTAATTTGACTGAGACCATAGTATCAAAATTTCAAAATACTGAAAACTCACTTGATTGAAACTCATAAGACTGAAACTTTAACAATGCTAAATTTCAACATACTAAATTGTAAACTATCGACATGCTCACTTAAAACACCAATGACTAACCCTTTCCAAAACTTAAAAACTACTTACATACCCTCTTAAAAGAAGTTGGACGATATAAATCCAAACTAGATGGGGGCTACACCCCCCCCACAGCCCCCCCACCCCCTAACCATATATATATATATATTAACTCCATGATCACAATGCAGTGGAGAAAAGGGCATATACCTTTCGCTTACCTTACAGTAGTCTACACGCTGCGGCTACTATGTTGAAATTTAGCATAGTTAAGGTTTCACTCTTATGAGTTTCAGTCAAGTGAGTTTTCAGTATGTTGAAATTTTGAAATTTCAATTATGTGTAGAAGACCCATACTTGACTGAAACTCATAAGAGTGAAACTTAACAATACTATATTTCAACACAATAGTGGCAGTGTGTAGACTACTGTAAGGTAAGTAAAAGGTGTATGCCCTTTTTCCACTGTAATGTGATCATGAAGTTAGTATATATAGTTAGGGGGGTGGGGGGACTGTGGGGGGTGTAAACCATAAACCATTTGGATTCAGTGATTTATCATTCAGTGAAATGGTCATTCAGTCAAATAACAGGGATGTGTGTGTGTGTATGTGTATATGTGTGTGTGTGTGTGTGTGTGTGTGTGTGTGTGTGTGTGTGTGTGTGTGTGTGTGTGTGTATATATATATATATATATATATATATATATATATATATATGGGTCTACTTTTTCTCAAAAGCTCATGAATTCAAAAAGGAAAAGTACAACCCCATTTACACAAAAGTGCACTTAAACGAAAGTGCACTTTCGCAACTACCAGTTCACTGAACCAGTAAACTGGTGTATCTGATGGAAAATCAGCTGATCGAATAGGACTGGCTTTTCTAATAAGAGATCATGGCATAGCGGGGATCGGGGAACACTGTAGTGTGATCTCTGAGTTGGTATATATTGGTTAGTAGCAGGGAGTGGGGAGTGCAGTGTTTTTGTATTTGTCCAGTCCTTTGTGGATTGATGTTTAGGTGCTTTGATTTAGTGGTTTTGATGATGTGCATGAGAAACATAAATGCATTAATATAATAACCATTATTTTTTTTTATCCTGCAGGGTCAAGCCAGTTACTTTGGGTAAATGATGAGTAAGTAGTTTGTCAGTGGATGAAATGATTGGCTCTGTTGTTTGCTGCTGTAATTCTGTTTTTGGATGATTAATGTGTAATTGAGTAAAGCAGTCTGGAACACAATCTGTAACTACTGCTTCTGTGAAAAAAAAATAATGTAACCATTATTTGTTTTGTCCTGACAGGCTCAAACCAGATACTTTGGGTAGACAATGTGTCTGGTGACTTTCTGTGGAGGAATGACTGGCCCTGCTGCTTGCTGCTATAATTCTGTTTTTGAAGGATTAATGCAGAATTGAGTAAAGCACATTGCAGTACATCTGGCATATGGTGAAGAGGATTATGGCTGTGAGCTGTTAACAAGCTACTTCTTGTAGTACAGGGTTTGATTCCCACAGCCTTCATCTACCTGCCATGTGACCTTCATCAAGTCATTTAACCAGACAGTACTTTAGAGAACTTGTGAATTTGGGCTAGACTCATTACTGGTCTCCTGAAATGTATGGCTACTAACTGCCATTATTACTGTTTTTGTGAAACAAAAAAGTAACCTTTCTATCATGGCTTAGTCACACCAGATACTGTGTGTAGGCAGTAGGTATGGGGCCTGTATATGGATGAAACGATTGATCCTGCTGTTTGTCTTTGTAATTCTGGTTTTGATGCATTAATGTGTAATTGAGTATAGTAAGCTGGAAAAGAAGTCAGGCTACCATTTCTGTGAAACAAAAATACATTAATACAACCATTTCTTTTTAATCCTGGCAGGATTAAACCTAAATGCCAACATTATGAGGAGATTCTGTATTGTAAGACCACTTCAACTATACCTTTTATTGTTGAGGATAAAATATGGCTCTGTACAGCAATGCTGTTGAATGACTCCTCTATATCTTTTACAGGGGTGGGGGTGCGATATTGCTTCAGTGTGCACAATCTGAAAATCCTTGTCTACACCCCTGATGCGAGTATCATACCTGAAGTATGAAACATTTTTAGTGTCTGGCTTTACTGACTTGACTGACTGTAGTTGGCAGTAATTTACCAGAAAATCAAAACGTTTATGAGGAGTGAGACAAAATATGAGACAAAATCAGGGATATTCTGTAGGATGTAGACTTTTGAGAAGAGAGGAATGGCATAATTGAAGATAGACGTGATAGTGAGGGTGAGATGTGTCAAATTATTATTATTATTTTTGCAACAATGCTGGTAGTGATCAACCAGATATTTTGGACAATATTTCTGACTTTGTGATTTGTGTGGAGCAACTTGGAATACTTCAGTGTGTGACAACGTGTTTGTGTAGAGCTGAAATAATATTATATACCTCTCAGACATAGTGGCTATCACTGCTAGGTGAGGGTTGGGGTTGGCTGGATGAAAGTAACTGACCCACTTGTTTGCTCGGTTTAAACAGTCATTATCTGGATTTGCAGGACTAGTCAAACATTGTGAGAATTAAGATGGATTACTTAACTGGACACCTGAAATGCATAGACTGAGTCGATATAATTACTGAGCTGTTTGTGAAGGAGCATGTTTAGCTGCCTACCTCTGTTTGCTTAGTATTCCGGATTTCAGGAGTAATGTGATTTATGTGAAGCAATGTGCAATATATTAATGTGTGGCAACTGTTTGTTTGAAACAAAGGTAACATACAGTCACTATATGTTAGGCTGGGTATTTCTTTAGCTTTCCTCAACAAACGTTAGACAAGTGCACAAAGTATCATTATAGCTTGTACAGGAGCATTGTACTGGCTAGAAGTAACAAGGAGGAACCATTATTGTAGTAACTTTATTGTCATTTTCTTCACAATCAAACATCTGATGCATTTACAGGTAGTTATACTTTGGGGGAGAGTAATGAAGCATGGTGTTTATACATGTCTGATAGTAAATATATGCTCTTTTTTCAATTTTGTCCCAGTCTGACATCAGAAGAGTACAAAGAAGGTGGCTGTCTTTTGGGGGTAGGGGAAGAGGAGGGATGCTTCATATACATATGACAGCAGCAACTTGTAATATGTTGTTGGCAGTATTTGTGCCTTAGATTTTATCCCAATTTAACACCTGAGGGGATATACATAAAGTAACTACCATTTTTTGAGGGGGGCAAACCCTATCACAGGTATGATATATGTATCGTCACAAGCATTTCTCTTCTTACTTTATGGTGAACTGCTATTTAATCAGCTTTGAGCATGAAAACTTGGATACAATGTATTTCTTCATTGAAATAAAACGTAAGCTTGAATTCTTTTATGTATGTATGACTTGTGTTCAGGCAATCATTAGATCAAAAGGATAGAAAAAAGCTGTAAAATGCACCTCACACCATCTATAACCTCACGGCTTCTGGGTGCCTGGCAGCCCCAAGACTTCCAGTTTAATTTACTTATTACAGTGTAGTCTTGGTCAGTTAGGGTGTGTTGGAAGAATGCAGGAAAAATCGAAGGTGAAGAGCAGGACTGAATTTCTTTCCTTAATAATCATTTGTATTCAGGTCTTTATTGGAGGAAAAGTTTGTTTAAAAAATTCTAAAATGCATCTCAGAGTATCTAAGAATAACTCATAGCTTCTGGGGGCCCTAGAAGCCCCCAAATCCCTGGTTTAACACAGTTATATTGATTGCAGTTATTACTGCATAACTGAGAATTCATTCTCGTGTGTACATGCCTTGCTAAATGGGCTAAGCCTATAGGTTCCTTTTGTGTGCAATCAGCAACAGTGCTTATTGACATATGCAAGCCGTTAAGCAAGGTTACATGTTCATCAGCAACTGTTGTGGCCAGAACACCTGCTAGCAGCCACACTGAGGTGCACAGAGGCTGGAGTACACAGTATAAACAACAGGTTGTACAACACAAGGCAAAGGAAACTAGAAGTACATAATTAAGAGGCAAGGGGAGCTTAACGAGGAATGTGCAGTTATATTAGTAGAGTAATTTACAAACAACAGTAATTTAATTTTATTGAGAACTATGGAATTAAGCCTGACACTTAGGAACAAATCAACATAATAAAAAGGAAATTATGACAAAAGGATGAGACAGGGCCACAGCTACTGTGTAGCAAAAGAAGTAAATAAGATAGATGTAAAAATAATATAAATTGCAGAGATGAGATAACAGTTGAAAAGGACAGTCAGTATATTAGTGGATATGGCCTCTACTACATGTAGTGCACAACAATTGTACATCCAGAAAGGTATATGTTGTAACAAACATTTATGCAGTTGTCCCCACCACCCACTTATTATGTAAAACAATTACACTCAACTCTGAAGCTGTTGCCATATGCACTTCAAAAAGGGACTTTTATTGTCATTTTTGAGAACTTGTAAAAATAGAAAGGCTATTGTAAAGTTTATATAGTCTTAGCAAAGCATGTGTTGTACACGAATATGCACTATATAATAGGTTAGACAAAAATATACTGTATGTTTTGCACTATACATTTCCCCAAGACAAGCTCATAAAAATATTGTACTCCACTTAGTATATTTAGGAAAGCTAGCTACATCCATGTATGAATCTACTGCCTTGGTGATGTATACTATATGATTAATCAAAGGAAATAATTTACATCCACATGATTGATGTTAGAACATACATATAGGTTAAAGAATTGCAAAACATTCATTGACTTATGTCTATGAAGGAAACGATAATGGTGTTGTTCTGGCAATGGTCACTCCAGTGACAATGTGGAAATGCTAAGAAGAATCAAGGATACCTCTGAAATCATTGCAGTAATGGTATTTGTGATGCCCACCGCTGCTACCAATATGTGATGGGCACCAGCATGTGTTATTCCTGTGCTGGGCCAGTAATCAAGGAGACTGAATCTTCACCAATGACACTGGAGAGGGACCTGCACTTGGAATACAAATGGATACACTCAGTATTTCTATATGCAGACCTCTCTGCATCAAGTACAATTTCCTTTAAGAGCACACAGGGAACACACTCAGCCCGAAGTCTGGATGCCTCTATATTTGTCACCCTCCATATCCCCAGTAAGACTCTCCACTGGTACAGCTGTAGGGTTAAGTCCTCAGCCAAGTGTTCAAGCCAAGTCCTCTAACATCCTCTCTGTAAATCCAGTGCTTTGTGTCCCTGCCCCAAGTAACTGACACACACACACACACACACACACACACACACACACACACACACACACACACACACACACATATACACACACACACTGAGAAATTGATTTTTCACACACATACACCTGGGAAAGGTTGGCACAGATGTACCTACTGCTCCCCTTTCTTCCCAGAGTATAAGGTAGTTATCACTGCCACCAGACACTTCACAATCAGCTATTCTAAGGTCCTTAACAAAGGGTGTCTAATTATACTGTGCAATATTAATATTAATACAAATAGTAGTAGTTCACCAAGATGACTAGGCCTTCTGGAGTGGCCCGCACAGTGTCACCGAATAAATATAAATACTCTCAGAGACTGGATACTAAGGACCAGCCACAATAAAAATTTTAAATATATTTAATAATAAATAATAAAATAACATGAAAATATTGAATATATATTCATAGTCAGCCACAGAGTTCAAATAATAGAAAATATTGAAAACAACATTGATGGACAGACTCATACAAATAAAGAAAATACTCTCTAAGCTATGCTTCACTATATTCCTGGCTGAATCTAAAGGAATTTTACTGTTCCCTAGTAACTTACTTGGGCAAGACAAGATGAAATACATGAGCAGTCTTTCTAGTCAGGCTCCCAAACAGAATACTCCATACAATACAATATCCAAGATGACTTGCAAAATGACCTCATTCGGTCACCTGACTCTAGGTTCCTGCAATGTCTCCTTTTGAAGTTTGAGACAGGACTTTAGCAGACTGCTACAATACACATTTAGAATTTTTATGTCAATGCCTAGGAGCCAGAAACATTTACACTTCTACCATTCTTTACAAAAGCTAACAGATAATTGCTGCTCCTAGACCTACCGGCTCTGGGCCTATACAGCACTGTGGGGTACCATTCAATGATTTAACAGCTCATTTACATTTCCCTTATTTTTTTCTTAAAATAAGCCAGCTGTTTAACCATTGCTGTGTCAGTGTCCTCTATTAAAACATATACATTTAATTCAGATACCATAATACATGCACGTTTCTCTTCATTTCAGCAGGGTGCACTGTTGATACATGTTAACGTAATTAACATAAGCAGAGCGCACAAATACATTTTCATCACAAGCATCTGTACAAATCAGCTTGATATACAAATGACATATAATTATTTACAATATTCCAGCTAGCTGTGCTGGCACAAGTCACCCATCCACTGCCCTGCTTCTCCCTGGCATGGCTGGCGGTACTGCCTATTATCACAGTATTAATTAAGGAAAAAAGCATTTGTAACAGCAACATGCATGTTGTAAATGGTAGAAAGTATGACTGTTCATACATGCTGTGTATGTATGTTGTGCAATCCAGAAGTACATGACATGACACATCACTTTGGCCAGCATATCAAAAGAATAATGTTCTGCTATCCATACTTACAGTTGTCTAACTATAGCAGATGTGAGATATACATACTTGCAAAATGAGGGGTATGGTCATGTGACACATACTGACATGCACATAAATCTAGGCAAAATTCATATGTACTCAGACACGACATCTGTGTTGGATGTGTAGGAATGTCATTATATATATGTGTGTGTGTGTGTGTGTGTGTGTGTGTGTGTGTGTGTGTGTGTGTGTGTGTGTGTGTGTGTATACACACCCTCATACCTTTTCCACATGTATTCCTACTATCCCTTCTATTACACCCTACCCTTCTCTACTCATACTATCCTATGCCTTCAACAATAGAATCTCTTACCATATTTCATGACCTCTAGAATATTAATAATGCGTTATGATAATTATTACAACTTTCCATATAATTTATGCTTGAGCACTATGACCTCATTATGTCTGTTGAGTTTTTATTTTAAGAAACTAATGTGTATTTTTTCAAATTTTGTGCTTGGATGTTATGACTTTATTATGTCTGTTAAGTTCTCATTCTGTCAAACTAATGTGTTGTTTTCATATTTGTACTTGAATGTTATGACCTTATTATGTCTATCTAGTTTTTCATTCTGTTAACCATATGTATTTGGTGCTTTTCTCCCTCGACCTCTGCTGAAAATGGGTACCTCATGACCCATTCAGACGTTCCCTGTAAACAAATGTCAAATAAATAAATAATAAATAATACATGCATTATGGTATAATGATATCAGCTACAGGGGTAATGTATCACATGTCAGGCTATAATTATTTGATTATGACACATTTGTGGGAATGTAATCAGTAATATAATTTACATCTTTTCTGATGCAAATGCCACAACATACATGATGAAATTTAAAAAAGTATATAAAAGTAGGCATGCAAATACATTAGCATTATGCTGTACCTGACATTTTACCCTGAAGTGAGCCTGTTAAACACATGAGTAATATCTACATGACAATGCCATAACATAAATTACATACATTAACATGTATTGATAAGTAACTGGTTGAAGGTTTAACATTGCACATACACCAGCTGTACACTGGTTATCCTCCACATGTAGGTCAAAAACTCCATTTCATGGACTTTGGCAAAACCAGCTTTCCAGAGGCCAGTTGTGTTATTTCTTGACAAAGAAGAGCAAATGATCAGAACTGTCTCATAATATTGACTATGTCATGTTCTTTGTGTTAAATGGTGCACATCTAATACATTATTGTACTGGGCATGGTCATAAGGAAATAAAGCAAGGACTACAATAACATCAACTACCCAACAGAAAATCACAAGAAAATATAACATAGGCCTACTCACACTTGGTGATGGTTTTGCAGCATGGCACACTGCAAGAAATGATTAATAATCACTCATTTCTTTAAAGCCCTATATTGTGAACAAAATAATAAAATGCATATGTAAACATGTGTATTAAGTCATGCATTGCAGATCAGTATTGCTGGGAAAAAATAATGCATGTGAGCATTCATTGGCATATTCAGTAGTTGCATCTTGCCAGACTCAAACACATGATGAGGTCAGATTTCAGAGAAAAGTATATCAAACACTAACACCACAGAAAGAAGCACATCAGATGTGTCTTGAAGAACATGCTTGAAGGGATTATGTCAGTATCCTACTGGAATGGCTATGGCTCCTCAACATGGAGTCTAAGGCCTAAAAAAATGTCTGTATGACTGTGCCATATGTCCGCTCTTTGGCTAATCCACTCCTGCTTATCACCACAGTTTGACAGGAATACCTTACCAGATGCAGATGCCTGCCTACCATGCTCTACAATCTGTAGAAATGTGCAGTACCTAGGTCTGGCATAGGAGATAGCAATGTAAGCTGTCACAAAGAATACACTTCAAGGTGTAAACTATGAAAGGCTTTTGATAGTCATTTATGCAATAGAAATTTTCTGAGGGATTAAAAGGATGCAGCTATGTTATTGTTCACACAAGTGAAATTTATCTATATTACTGTTTGTTGGGTAAGCCGCTGCTGTCTGTCCATATTGTTTGACACATATACAATCCTAGATTTGAACCGATGAATATCTGGTACATTTGTTGTAGAAGTCAGTATTAACTGCATGTACCACAAGAGAGTTCTTGCCACAAGCATCAAAGAATACATGTTTGACTGGCATTAGATCCCCAATGTGTTTGTTAGAACTAAAAGGGATAGAAATACATTGATGCAAAGTTGTATGTGTCACTGTGAGATATCACTGCACTCAGATTATGTTGTTCTTTGCTGGAGTTGAACAGTTGCCTAAGACCACCACCTTCAGAACTGTGTATTAACTGCACAGACCCCAGGCAGTCTTACCACAGCTGTGAGACAAAACATATTTGAAGGCATTACATCATTATTGTGCTACATATCAGTTGTTTGGGCTAAAAGCAATGGTCCACTGTAATAGTAAGCACATTATAACTGGTGGACATCATTCATCCCAAGCACTAGTCACACACACACTCATACTTCTCAGTCACTGTGGGTTTTGAACACCTACACAAACTCCAGGATATTGTAACTACTGCATGCACAACAGGAAAAATCTTATTAGAGATTTGACATAGGATATATTTGAAGGTATTATATCGTCATGGTGCTTCAAGCCATATGTGTGGCTTTAAAGTGATTGAAAGAGTGGTGTGACCTGTATCTTTGTCAGAAAATCATGCACAATATAGGTGTACCCAACCACATGTGCTGCACAATCCAGCCATCCCTGTGACTGTAGATGCAGAATACGTAGATAATGTTGGCTTTAAATGCATGCCTTACTAAGTCTACAAGCTAGAGAACATTGTATCATTTCCAGATGCCACAGGAGAAAGTTTATGACAGGGTTAAGATAAATCACATTTCAACAAATGGGCTCATCTGTGTGTAACAGAGCAGTTATCTATGCTAAAATGGACAGAAAGCAATGAAAGTGTCCTCTCTAGCTATACATCAGATCTGTGGGTAATGCCATGCCTACCTACATGTACAGTCACACTCAAACTGACACAACTGACTCTACAGATTCATGTCTGATTTCAAACTGACTACCTAACTGATATTACAAGCTAGAAGACATTGTATGACTCACAAGTACCACATGAGAAGTTTAGGTACCACTGTGAGGATCATTTGAAAGGATGACATCATCATTGTTTCGTTAAGGCAATGTGTGTGCTAAAAGGGATTGAAAGTGGTGGAAGAGACCGCTCCCACTGCAATGCTACATATCAGATTGGTAGGTGAAGCCATTTTTACCTATCACTAGGTAGACACACACATAGTCAGTCACTGCTAAATTCAAACAACTGACCTATGTAGTTACACAGTCTATAGAACACAATATCAAATGCAAGTGCCACAGGAGAAGTCTTAATGTAAGTGTGAGCTGGAATTAGAAAGGATGACACCATAAGTATGTAGCAGGATAATTGCTTGTGTTAACAGGGGAAGAGATTGATGGGGGAGCCCTCTCCCAGTGTAAATGCTATTCCTGAGTGAAGGCATACACATCAATTCTGTTGCTGAACCCAAATCTACCTAATACTAGAGACACACACACTCATATTAGTTCCACACATTTGGATTTGAACCACCTGCCTATCTAGCTACACAATTGAGAGAACAAAGTATCAGCCACAAGCACCACAGGAGAAGCCTAATTACAATAGTGAGAAAGAGCACATTTGAAAGGATGACCTCATCAGTATGCGGCAGAGAAGGTGTCTTGGCTAAAAGTGGAACAAATTGATGGGATAACATTATCTCATTGCAAACGTTTCTCCTGATTAGAAGTGTTCTCATTAGGTGTGTGTGTGTGTGTGTGTGTGTGTGTGTGTGTGTGTGTGTGTGTGTGTGTGTGTGTGTGTGTGTGTGTGTGTGTGTGTGTGTGTGTGTGTGTGTGTGTGTGTGTGTGTGTGTGTAAAACGCTAGTCAAACCAAGCACTACAGAGACACATACACACACATGCTATTCAGTCACTGCTTTATTCAAACAGCTATGTACCTAAATACACAATCTAGAGTACATATATCAACTATATGTGCCACAGAAAACGTTTGACTGTAAATGTGAGATTCTAGACATTTGTAAGGATTTCTGCATCAGTGTGTTGCAGAGAAGAAAATGTGCATCACACGTTTGGGTGAAAAGGAATGTGTCTTGACAAAAACAAGCAGAAATTTATTGATAACAACTAATTATATAATGCTCGCATACGTTATCTATCATGTCATTCATTACATTGTGGTAGTGTAGTGAGATGTAGCTGTTTCACAGTATGGTGTATTGATGGTAATCACACTTGTAAAACAATGGACTGATAAAGCATTCTTGGGTGTTCAGCTCAGGGTGATTGTACGTGAATAGTAATCATTTGCTGTGTAATTTTCAGTATTTACTTATGCTTGGAGAATGTGCAGTGTAAATTACTAACATTCAGGTCAAACATATGACAGTACACTACTTAATACCACTCAGCAATATGTATGCAGAGGTCCCACACCACTGTAAATCATTTGCAAGTCTGATGAGTTGGAGTGCAGACATATATTTCCATAAATAGGTTTTAGACAGCATCACATTTAACTCATCATATCTTGAGTACAACAGCCCATTACAACATACACAAGTAATACAAGTCACTGACATTACTTTCTTTTTGTGAAAATCACTTCTGGAAGCATACAGCTGACAAGTGCATTTGCACAATTCATGGAAAAAGTATTTGCACATGCATAATTATATTTATATTTTGAGGTTTTTAACTTAGAACAGGAATCAACAATAGTCTATGGTCTACCACTCCAACCTTCATGCAAATAAGGAGTACAGACCTAGTAACAGTACTGAATCTGATTCAGTTCTGAACACATCTGTGTAATGTTAAAGTTCTCTGTAACATGATTTACACATTGTCATGATAATATGTATTTGAGGCAGGGTCTATATTACATGATCGAAACCTTAGTTTATCGAATACCTAAAGGTCGATCACTAAATGTGCAACTGTGAAAATAGTGAACGGCCGCTTCCACACAGAGAAACAAGTCATTTGGCCATTACGCGGATTTTACCCTTTTTACAATGTAGAGTGATCTCTGAGTTGGTATATTTAGTTAGCGGGGGTGCGTGGGGCTTTTGCCCCCCATTTGATTTCTGTTTACAACTTTTTTTGTTTTTTTTTAGTTTGCCCAATGGCATTGTTTCTCTGTGTGGAAACAGCCATTCACGATTTTCACAGTTCAACATTTAGTGATCGACCTTTAGGTATTCGATCACCTAAGGTTTCGATCATGTAATATAGACCCTTTGAAGCATGTTACACTGCTTCTTATGGAACTGTATGTGTTTGTATGACATCACTGAGTACTACAGTCACTACTTGACAACATACATGTAGGTGCCATAATTAAAAGTACTTAAGAAAATGCATGGTAATGCAAATTAATTCATCCTGTCACCTTATATGTGTATAGCAGCAATGGTTTTAAGATGTGCCTAGTATAATATGCTTGTTAACCCATAAATCCTTAATTTTAGCAAATGTTTTACACTTATTTCTGAGAAGGTATGAACATTTTTGGGATGATTATGAACCACATAATGGACCATGTAAGTTAATGCTGGTGAAATCGCAGATGTCTGAATTAATCCATACGAAAACAATTAATGAGAAATTATAATGTTCAATAACTGTTGACCTGATGCTGGATTTAGCTGATCACACCACAATGGAAGGCAAATGTCATGTGCCAAAATGCAGACATTTGAAGGAACTATGGAAACACTATGAAGAAAGGAAGATTGTCTGTATCATACTTCATAACAGTAATTGCAAATGAAACATCTCGTATGGTATACATTTAACCATACAACCTGTTCAACATATAACTGTCTCCTCATAGTGATATCAGTCTTTCTTTCCATAGAGCAGAGCGGCTAAGCACAGTAGCATGAGGGACAGGACGTTAATGTACCAGAACAGAAAAACTCATTATTTTTTAACATAAGCCATGAACTGCCATTTACCATCAGTTTCCAATTGTTGCTTTGAGCCAGGCATTGTACAAATGCCGAGGACAAACATTGATGACACAGAAGGGGGAAGGGAGAGAGACATAAAAACATTTTTGTTTAATGCTCATTTCTGTCCAAGTTGTGTTTTAATCTAAGGTTTGTCATTATAATAATTCCTTCATGCTCTGTACAATAAAGTATTTCCAAATTGGATGAAGCAGGACTAAGAACATGATAAAGGCATAAGCAGGATATGATTGGGTTAATAGCATATGTAGCCAACATTTACTTACACAATATTAATATGAACAAATATTAAATTATGTTTGACATACTTCTGGATTCAAACCCTTACCACTATGCAAAAAGCAGTCTACAGACATGAGCATTATCTCAGCATACAACATAGGAACTCATACCTCACAAAGCTAAAATCACATATTTGAAGGGACAGTGACAACAGATTGAAGCAAGAGAGAATCAGCATCAGGCTTCATCACAGTAATGACAACTCTAACATCTCATTAGGTGTGCACAGCATCCAACAGCCCTAATAAACATCTAAGAGTAACTGTGTTGCAATAGTGCTACAGTCTCTATTTCTGTAGCACAGTGTGGTTAAGCACATTTGCATGAATATAACCATACTACTGTGGTCAAAGTTAAAATCGTCAGTTTTTGCCGTAAGACGTGAAACACCATTTATTGTCACTCAGCATTAGTGTGTGTGTGTAAGTCGTGTGGAGTGCTAATGTTGTTACATGTGATGTTTCTTCAAATTGAATATGTAAACAATGCTGATGGCTTATGATTCAGATAACTTTGCTTAATGTCTGCACTTTATCCAATTGTGTTTGTATAGAAGGTATAACAGTTATTATTTGAAAGAGCCTCATCTAATTTTACATGCCTTAATAGCAGCATGTTTCTGAAGATTTGAACGTGAGAACATTTGTATACTACTAGTAGCAATGTGAAGGTTATAATTTACAACCAAAATAGTCTTAAGCCTGATGAATATGCCTGACATAAACAAAGGTTATCCCAAATGGTAACATTTTTATTTCATACATTTGATGCATTGTTAATGGTGCCATGTTTTCCAGGCTTACACATTTTTTTCATTCTTAGGTTTGTCATAGCGTTGTTTGTTGGGGAGGATTTATAATTATGTATTACATGTGTATATTCATATAGATCAGTAATTTTTTTTTTGAATGATGCCTGCATAGATGCATATTTACTTCCTTGCCAGACACTGCGTTGTTTTCTCACATATACATATATTTGTTTGTGTGTTTTTTAATCCTGTACAGGGATATTACTCCCAAAAAATCTGGCCCACATAAACCTGCATTCTCAGATGCTGCTTACTGAAAATCTTTGCTGACAAAATCTCCCATGACCACATCTGGTGACAGGTGGTCAGTGATGTCAGTGCTGTGGGTGGCATCAGACATCGGGTCAGTGACATAATCACCAAGGCCAAGAGAAAAGCCTTTGCCACAGCACAGAAATAGAGAGCCACTGGTAGTGGTCCTGTAACCAAACCACCACTCACTGAGATGGAGGAGTTCCTGTCCACTAAAAGGGATCTAGGCAGCTCATCAGGAGTTCCCAGTGCAGTACTTGACATAGGCGCTGAGGTGGAGGATGACCAAAGGGGGTCTACTAGTGAAGTTCCAGGTATGCCACCAAGTATCTTTTATTAAGAGAGAGGGAGAGAGACAGAATGAGGGAGAGAGAGTGAGGTACAGAGAAATAAAGAGGAGAGAGAGAGGATAGAGCTATATGTGCATAATATTTTTATATATGTTAGCAAGTAGGAGAGGATTGTCTTTAATGTGTCATCTTCATTTCAATACTTATTATCTCTCTTTCTACCTTCATTTTCTCTGTCTAGACACATCTGGTACTGAGGTGACATGATCACCTGCAAACAATATGTCCAGAACTTTTTTTTTACTTGCATTATTTTTTTGAATTTATTTTGACATTTACATTAATTCATTTTTTAATTGCACTTGCATCTATTGCTGCTTAACTTAGGTTGACTTAGCATAGATCTGATTATTTCTTCTTGTATTTCTCTTTTTGTTGTGTTTAATTACTCTAATGACAGCTGAGCCTGCCACCGGCACTCTGGATCTCCTACTGCTTGATACCGGAGTATTTGAAGACTGATGATGATGATGGCAGTGATGAAGATTTTTTTTTTTAAATTCCATTATGCTGCATGTAATTTTAGAAATGAAAAATAATTGAAACAGAGCTGGTTGAAATACCTTAGCAAACTCAGACTCTTACAAAGCGAATAATCAAGACGTGCACAAATGATTCCAACAGAAGCTATAAATAAAGAAAACAGGGAAGCAGAATTCTGCTCTTGTTTCATGTCAGATTATTGGTACAAATCTGTTTGAAGTTAACTTGCTGAAACAGATACATATAGGCATATATACAACTTGGCAAAATGCAGTGTCAGTAAAATAAGTCTACAAGGATGTATTGCCATTTATCAACACAAGTCAGTCAATTCCTAATTGACCACCTCCTATTTGCCAAGTTAAACATGAATTATGCATTATTCAGAAATGAACTGTGCAGTTGCTTCTTTCACCATAGCCTTAGTCTTCCCCAAGGGGTCCCTATTAAATCATTGAACATTTCAAAGTTCGAATGTCATATGGTCAACACCATATGATCGAACTTTGAAAAGTTTGAAGGTGAAAGGCAATGGCTCCGTACACGCAGAATGGGAAAATTTCCCTTTTCTGCACTGAAGTGCGGTCTCGGAGTTGGTATATTTAAGTAGGGGAGGTGTGGGGGTGCAAGGGGGACTTGCCTCCCATCTCAGAGCATTAAGGTAAGTGTTTTTTTTTTTTACATTTTTATTATATATTAGAAGATTCAAGTTTCACTCATATGTTGTCGAATATATGAGGTTCGAAATTTTGAAGCTTTGAATATATAATATAGACCCTTTCCCAAGTGCTACAGTATCAGAGTTGATATATTTTTTTGGGTGCCTTTCATTCTATCTCCAGCACTACAGCATCAGAGTTGATATATTTTTTTGGGTGCCTGTCATTCTATTTCCAGCACTATGATCAAGTGCTGAATGATCGATGAAATGTGAGTGAAACAATTTTCGCCAGCAGTGGAATTTTCATTTTTTTCCTCCATTATCATGCAATCTTGGAGTAGGTATATTTAAGTTTGGGGTTGTGGCACGGGGCTCAGGGGCTTGCCCCCTGCAAAAATTTACCTCCAAGGTTAGGGGAAAGTTGTTTCAATAATAATTTTTCAATTGTTCAGCACTTGATAATAGTGCTACCGACTGACATGTATCTAATTCTATTAAAGGTGCGCAGGTAAGGCTTTGCCTCCATCATGAGGGGAATCAGAAGATTTGTCCCTATTGGTGTAATTTCTGTTTGAAGCACAGAATTGTGAATTTATTTTGGTGTATTAAGATTTGGCCATATGTGCTTCTAGGAGTAGTGAACCCCTGTCAGGACCATTGTGTTTTGATATATTTTTGTGAGATCATTTTCCACTAAATTACATGAGTGTCTTTCAGCAAGCTCTGTGATATGCTACAGAGTAATGTCCACAAAAAAGTGCCATCATGTAATCTTGTTGATGTAAGAAAACATATTTTATTTATATGTTAACCAGGTAAGCCCATAGGATATAAGTATCTTATTTTAGGGGTGGCACAGAAGCACTAATCTGGTTAAGAGTCTTACTCAAAGTAAGACTGTATACAACTGGAAAACTAGGGCATTAAGCCTGAGAAATAGGACCTTAGAATGAAACTCTTAGTAGCTTACAGCCTAATTAGTTTCATATCCAGAGGAATCAAATATCAATTGTAGTGTCACCGGCATGTTTCCCTCACATTTCTTAAGATCATTTAAGCTAACAGAATAGATGAGAAGAAGAAGAAGATGAAGAGGAAAACCACACCTGGAGATTTAATTTATTCTCAGCTGATATATGTACAAGCTGTTTCTAGAAAAGTATATTGCAAAAGGAAATGGCTATAATGCAGTATATTGTCTGCTACCTTTGAATCTTCAGGATGTAATTATTGAATGTAAACAGGAATGGGGCTTATTTTTAAATGGTGGATTATTCATATTGTCACACTGCACTTCCCATTCCCTTTCATAACTTCAGTCAGTAGGTATACAAGGGTCTCCACTCCATGTTATCATGTACTCAAAACAACAGTGATAAACAGCTAGTGGGTCCCGTGTTGCTACTCAGAAAGCCCTTGATAACTTCATTAGTTAATTCCTTAAAAGGCAAGAAACTAAATGCTTTTTATAATTACAAGGGCGAAGGGGTGCAGGCCACTTGGGATACAGGCATACTTTTTCCATCTGGCCAGGTACAAACAGTGGTAGTTAAACAGGTGCATATTTAGCCTTTGTCTCAAAGATAAAGAGCTACCCTATTCAGTGAGTAAAAAAATGAGAACGAGAGGAAAATGCACTTGATTCTTACATGAAACATAATTAATGGACAGCAAAAGCTCAATTCTTTGAGACAGAAGCACAACCTTGGAATTTTATCCAGCCTTTGCAATAACTGTACTCTATTTCTGTGGTGAGTTTAGAACAAACAATGGTATGTCTGTCTTCAGCAGAGTTCATATAGAAGCCTTTAGTTTAACCGACTTCTAGAAATTACAACACTGCAGTTTTCAGGTCAACATTCGGTCAGGTTTGTAAATGTTAATCAACCAGGTGTGTCCTGCTGTTATTAGCCAGGAAATACTGAAGCTCTAAGGGCAGGAACAGAGGGACTGAGATAAATAGAAAAACTGTGTGTGGGGGGATGGCTATATTTTTTCAAATATAAGTTAGTCATTAAATGATAAAACATAGCAAGGAAAACAGAATATTTCAATACAAAAAGAAGTATTAAGTTCTTCCAGCTCTATTTATTTTTGAAGTATAGTGGGTCAGGTGGTGTTAGTGCATTAGTGACCCTATGATGCACCCATCTATAAACAGTTTTCATGGAACTTTTTTTTTTTTTTTTTTTTTTTTTTTAATATTAGATTTGTAACTTCTTTGTGTTAGTGCAACAAATGCACACAAATTTATGAAAATAGTTATGCATATGGAACCCCAAATCATGGACATGTCCTCTGAGTTCTTCCTAAAAACATAAACCAATTTAGGAATCCAGTAAGAGCAAGCTGTAAGCCACTCCCCATATGCAACTGCATCAGTCTTTTGTTATCTACTGTGTTGAGAATGACAAATTCAGCTAAATATATTTGGCAGCCCTACTGTTTATCTTTCCAGACTTTTCTTCGTTGCTTCCCTCATGATGCGACAAGAATGTTGAGTGACTGACTAGTTAGTCATTCTCTATTTGCCTGTTTGCATGTCTTGTTTGAGTTATGATGGCTAAATTTAAAGGACGGCAGGGGTTTATGTGTATAAGGAGTTTAAAACAGAAAGGCATTGGTCATAATGAACTTGTATTATGGCGAAGGCTGACAGTGCTGTCCAGGACTCTGGGACTTTTAACTGCAGCATGGCAAAGTAGTTGTGAAAATGAGCACAATGGCTAACATATTTACTGAATAATAATTTGATACATATTATATTATTAGTAACTGTTTCATGCGGAAAGCACATATATTACTGGAAGTATTTGTTTAGTATAAACAAAGTTGGACACTTTAAGTTATAAAACCATTGAAGTGACTTTTCGTTTTCTATGTGCATGTATATTGGTGCAGAGAGCACTTTGCTTTGAGCATAGCTTTTGATGTTATATTCTACTCTCACACATACTGGTTTGCAATGGTCTATCAGTACTGCACCAGTTACTGTTCTGGCAATCATACTGAAACCCAACATTTACAACAAAAGTATTAATGTATGATATTGCAATCTTATTTGTAAAATGATCATGCTTTCAGTAAGAAACTGACATTTCTAGTGGATTACATACATGCATGCCACTAAAAAGGTATCCGAGGTAAAGGTCATTTAAAATTATTTAATACATTCATTATAACAGAACCCTTAAACAAGTACTGATGTCAATATTAGCCTTAAGACCATTTTTGAAATGGCATAGAAGTACTGGTTTGTGACTCTGATATACTTCATTTATTTTCATTACACTGCTGCTGACTGTGTAATTTCAGATGAGTAAAACCTGCCCTTTTTGTTCCGAAGACTGGAAGTAAAGAGGTGTCACCAGTCATACAGCAAAATAATTAAGGTAACTTCTAAAATCATACAGCACAGCAACCAATGGTAGTGATGGTGCAGATAATTAAGGTAAAATCTAAAATAATACAGCACGGTAACCAGTGGCAGTGATGGTGCAGATAATTATGGTAAAATCTCAAATAATACAGCACAGTAACCAGTGGCAGTGATGGTGCAGATAATTAAGGTAACATCTAAAATAATACAGCACAGCAACCAGTGGCAGTGATGGTGCAGATAATTGAGGTAAAATCTAAAATAATACAGCACGGTAACCAGTGGCAGTGATGGTGCAGATAATTATGGTAAAATCTCAAATAATACATCACAGTAACCAGTGGCAGTGATGGTGCAGATAATTAAGGTAACATCTAAAATAATACAGCACAGCGACCAGTGGCGGTGATGGTGCAGATAATTAAGGTAAAATCTAAAATAATACAGCACGGTAACCAGTGGCAGTGATGGTGCAGATAATTATGGTAAAATCTCAAATAATACAGCACAGTAACCAGTGGCAGTGATGGTGCAGATAATTAAGGTAACATCTAAAATAATACAGCACAGCGACCAGTGGCAGTGATGGTGCAGATAATTAAGGTAAAATCTAAAATAATACAGCACAGTAACCAGTGGCAGTGATGGTGCAGATAATTAAGGTAACATCTAAAATAATACAGCACAGCGACCAGTGGTGGTGATGGTGCAGATAATTAAGGTAAAATCTAAAATAATACAGCACAGTGGCCAGTCGTGGTGATGGTGCAGATAATTAAGGTAAAATCTAAAATAATACAGCATAGTGACCAGTGGCGGTGATGGTGTAGATAATTAAGGTAAAATCTAAAATAATACAGCACAGCAACCAGTGGCAGTGATGGTGCAGATAAGTAAGGAATAATCTAAAATAATACAGCACAGCAACCAGTGGCAGTGATGGTGCAGATAAGTAAGGTAAAATCTAAAATAATACAGCACAGCAACCAGTGATGGTGATGGTGCAGATAATTAAGGTAAAATCTAAAATAATACAGCACAGTGACCAGTGATGGTGATGGTGCAGATAATTAAGGTAAAATCTAAAATAATACGGCAGAGCAACCAGTGATGGTGATGGTGCAGATAATTAAGGTAAAATCTAAAATAATACAGCACAGCAACCAGTGATGGTGATGGTACAGTTAGGACCTGTCACAGAGTTAGTTGGACAAACCTGACAGCTAAAAGGTAACACAGACAATCAGCACTGATGTCCAAAATTAATACATCTGTACAGTCTTGCAGCATGACAATCGAATAAAAGGGGTGGGAACAGGAAGGCAAGTAAGAGGTAGAGTAGACAGAAATAAGCACGACAATTGGATAGAAGGCATCATAGTTTACAGTAATATTAGGTAAAAACATATTTACAATGTCAAGGCATAGTCTAGCTGTGCTACTAAATTGTACACTGAGCAGTCATATTACTTGCAGTGGCTTTGTTATTTGCAGAAACCACACCAACTACAAAATAGTATATTGAAAGGCTCTATAAAGTTTTTGAACAGATCACATATTATCTTCTGTAATCATCAGGAAAGAGGAAGGAATCTGAAGATAGAATATTCTTTTTTCTAGTAAGCCAACAATGCTGCATTGGGAACATAGATAATTAATTTTAATTTTAATTACACAACTGCTTTACACAGAAAGTGATTGATTAGCATTAACCACATAAAGGACTGAACTAACATATTAGCTGTAAAGATTTTTATAGGACACTGACTTCACATAGAGAATTCAGGTAGGCTTCGGAACTGATTTATTCCATAGCCAGGGACCTACACACAATAGTTGACACTAGGGTATCGTTTGAAATTACAGAAACTAACGCTAATTCCAAAATTATCTTTAACTCATTAGGACTGTCAGTAGTTGAGAGGATATTAAGAGAAAGACTCAGCTTTGACAGGCCATGCAGACACTTTTGTTCACATCAAGCCCTGAGTGGCTCAGTCATTAGAAACTTTAAGAATCTGATGGAAGCAGTGACTCATCTGTTTACCAGATATCATTCTTTGGCACAGTCACATTCTCTTTTGTGTGTAACTGTGTATATTTTTAGGGATCTTTGTAATTTTTAGTAAGATGTCACACCTGTAGTTTCTATGAGTTTATCAGGATGGTGGGTAAACAATACAGAGGCACTAATGGATGATGTTTAACCTCCTTGAAGTACTTAATCAGAGCAAATGCTCTAAAAGAAAGTTTACCTCATAGCATACAGCTTCCTGTAACTGGCACATTAGCATTTAAAACTGCAAACACTTTGGTTAATAATATCCTTTTTTACTTATATGTTTGTATCACACACACTCACACATAAGCAAGTATGCGCGCATGTGCACACACACACACACACACACACACACACACACACACACACACACACACACACACACACACACACACACACACACACACACACACACACACACAGATCTATCCATCTATAAATATAGATGGATAGATAGGGATTGGGGCACTATACCTTCTTATTTTGTCAATAATTAAAGACCACATTTCATCATGTAACATTAAGAGAAAACTTGAACTACATGTCATCGTGTCAGATTTGGAGTTGTCAGCAATCACTTTTAATGTCACCAAGGCCAGGCCACTCAGAATAAAGAAAAGGGAAGTGGGGTTTTTTTGTAATTTTTATATATTTTTTTCTTTTTCTCTCCATTTGTCACACTTTACAAATTCTATGTTTTGATAATGGGGTGTGAGTTTTGAAGTCCTTTATATGGGGTGAAGGGGTGGAACACCCTGCACAAATGATATGGTTTATGTTTGTCTAATAGTCTTGTGGGCAATATGTAGGAAGGTTTTTGATGTTTAATTTCTGATATTGTCAGTCCTAAGGAAGTGTGAGGTTCAATATTTTATTATGCACCTATATAATATATGTAAATTCCAGGATGTATCATGTGTAATGTTATACTGATAATGTCAAACTAGCTTCAACTTGATAATAAGCATAAGAGTAAAACAGAGTAAGAATAAAACTCATTTTTAATTAGTACAAAGGCAAACACTTTTATATATCCAACCACATGCACTTCTTCAGAAAAAAATGCTATCTTGAATACCTGAATATCTGGTGCAAGAGTAGGGTGCCAAGGCTGACTGACTGTCTTTCTTTCTTTTTTTTATATAAAGTAATGTCACGTTTTTCAAATAAATAAATAAGCAGCCTGCAGAACCCTTATTTAAACAGCTGCAGCTATTGTGCTCTATGGGGTAAGTCAGGTGTCCCTGACCAATCAATTCACAGCCTTTCTTCTTCTTCTTTTTGTCATCATATTATCTGCCTGATATGTGCGGTGGCAAGCAGCAAAAAATCCCTGAATATTAAGCTATAAAGGGATGTTGTAGTGCAAAATAGCAGCAGCAGTGGTATAGTAAAATAAGCCCTTTTTCTTTTCTTTTTTTTTAAATCATGGCAGGCAACAAGATATGAACAATGGATGGCTTTGCAGAGTGAGTAGTTTTATACACTGCTGGTGAACAGCAGTGTGTAAAACAAGGCTTAAGATATTACAGTGTCGCCATTATTTTTATTGATTGATGGTTTTTGCAGGAATAATGCAATTTTTGTGAAGGAAATTGGAATTCTTTATTGCAGCTACTGTCTGTGCGAAACAAAGATGAAATACATAAAGACAATTAGTATTTCCATTATTTTATTACAGCATGTAGGGTTACACAACAAACAAAATGGCTATAACTGCTAGGCGGGGTGTAGGTTGTCTGTGTATGAAAGTAACTGTTGCTATCTGCTTGTTTTAAACAGTCATTAATCCACTATTCTATCTTTTCTGGAAAAGTATGCATTTGTGTAAAGTAAGTTGGAATGCTTTATTGTTGCTAACTGTGTATTAATAGGAAACAAACTTGAAATACATTACTGTGGCCATTATTACTATTATTATTATTTACCACAATACAACATCTGAGGTAAACACAGTCAACAACATTGCTATAGTTGCTGCATACAGTGTTGCCTGTGGGTAAAAATGACTGACTTTGCCACCATGATCAAGTTAAACATCCATTAGTCTGACCTACCAAAACTAGTGTGCATAGAATAAAGCAAGCTGGAATATTTAACTATAGACATTTTATCACAATCAGACATATCAGGTGTATACAGTCAATAAGGTAGCTGTAGTTGCTGGGTAGAAACATTGGTGGATTATAATCACAGCAGTTAGTGTAGTCCTTTATGGCTGAATTAAAATGTAAAATGGGTACTTTTGTTATTATCAGTTAGTAAATTTTGTTTTATTTAATGCTGAACACTATTTACATTTAAAACAAACTCTCAAATTTTGCTTTTTTAAATAAGAACTATAATTATACAATCCACTAGACAAGTTCACATTTAAAAGAATCAGGAAGGTAAAACCAAAAGAATATGTACATTTATCTAAGTCCTCAAGAAAAAAAGAATAAAACAAGAAAACAAGAGTGTGGGAGAGGGGGTCTATATTGTATAATCGAACTTTCAAAAGTTTGACTGTCATATGGTCGACACCATATGATCGTACTTTTAAAAGTTCGAAATTCTAATATTAAAAAAAAATACACAAATAACCTACCTGAACATTTTTAGTTTAAAGACAATTGTGTCTATTATCAACATTTCTTGTCTTAGTCTTACTTTCACTTTTTCATACTTCACTGAAGCATCCCTTTTCACTTCAGTCTAGCCTACCACAAATGTTTACTGGTACTGCTCATTTTCCTTATTACATGGTTAATTTATTTCTCTTTTTTAAGTATTTAATTAGCATTTTATCTTACATGCATCCATTTCTTCGGTTAATTCTTCTAACTTTGTGTGAATAATTTCACTTTTGTTTTGCTCTATACATAGCAACAACTTTTAATATATCAGGTCTGCTTATTTTAAAGGCCTTCCTTTGCTTCATTGTTTCGTATACAAAATTATTTTATCTGTTACTAATCAATCATGCAACACAGCACTCTGTTGTTATCTTATATTTTTCCTCTTCAAGAAAAGAAAAAGAGTTAAATACCTTTAATGTTTCTTCCTCTGTGAAATACAAACATGCAGTACACTGTACCTTTTGGGGATCCTTGCAAATTTAAACAAAATGAGGAGTAAAACAAATTTCTGAAGCTAAAACTACAAGTTTTTTAAGTTTCTTTGAAGTGATATCCTTCATGGTGGTTGCACTTGAACCATTTTCCACTGTGAATTTTATTTCTGCACTTTCAAAGATGTACACTTATGAAAACAAATATTTTTCTTCACTTTTACATGTATATTTCTTTAATTATGCAATATTTTCCACCCTGATTGCATATGATATTGGTGTTTTTTTTTCAGGCTGTTGGTTAAACAGCACAGAGATAATGAGGATGAGGTTTAACCTCCATGAAATACTTAATAAGACTGCACTGTCTTGAGGAAAATGTACCACATAACTTAGCATCCTGTAGCTTGGTCATTAACATTTAAAGTTATATAAGATGCAAAAGATTGCCAAATTCTGGTAATCACGGCCACACAGGTAGAAACCGCACTCTCAATAGCTAAGAATACAGCATCTATGGGACCAGATGACATCCTGGGCTGTGTACTACATGAACTACAAAATGAACTGGCACCTCACCTAAGTGTCATGTTTAATCATAGCCTCACCTCAGGCTTTGTGCCCACTGAGTGGCGCACAGCTACAGTTATCCCGCTCCACAAGGGGGATCCACCTTGGATCCCGGGAACTACCATCCCATCAGTCTGATAAGCCTGATCTGCAAGGGCATGGAATGCATTATCATGGAACTTATAAACAAAATCAACCTTCAAACACTTGATCCCACCCAGTTTGGGTTTGTGAAGGGCTGATCTTGTCTCCTGAACCTGACTGACTTCTTCGAATCAGTCTCCAGAGCTGTGGACGAGGGTAAGGCAGTCCACACAGCCTATCTAGACCTTGCCAAGGCCTTTGACACCATCCCCCACTCTGGAATCATAGATAAACTTACTAAGCTGGGTATAAATCCCTACGTCACTCAATGGGTTGCCAACTGGCTTACTGACAGACCCAGACTGTAAAAGTAGCTGACTGCAAATCCATCTCCAGACAGGTGACAAGTGGAGTACCTCAAGGTTCAGTCCTGGAACCGCTCTTGTTTGGCATCTACTTCTCTGAAGTACAGGCCAATACTAAGGGACTCTGGCTAACAAAGTTCACAGATGACTGCAAACTGGGAGCCATTATTGAATCCCCAAATTATGTGGATATTCTACAAAAGGGCCTTATAGAAACAGATGCTTGGTGCCAGAGCTTAATGCCAGAAAATGTATAGTTATCCCCTTTAGGAAAAAACATGTACCCATGAATTACCACATAGGTGGCAGTACACCAAACACCGAAAGTGTGATGAGAGACTTAAGGACACAGGTGGACAGTGGTCTCACCTTCGATAACCACATCACCACAACAGTCAGGAAATCCTTCTATGTGGCACACCTCATCACTAAGGGCTTTTCATCCAGAAAAAAGGAGGTCATTGTCCCACTGTACTCATCCCTTATTAGACCCATTATAGAGTACAACGCCCCATTTGGTATGTACCTCATAAGACATCTGCAACAGCTGGAAAGGCCACAGAAATACCTCACTAAAAGAATCACAGGCCTAAAGCAGATGCCCTATGCTGACCATCTAAAAAAACTCCAGCTATACTCTGTGGCATATTGTCTATTCAGAGGTGATCTCTGCTTAACATACAAGGCCATGTCAAACCCTGAGCTGTTGGACATGCTCCACTTAAAGAAATCCCAATCTCTCAGAGTCACACACTCCAGGGATCTAAACCTTGTCATCACAATGAACAAAACATGCTGGTGGGATAGGTTCCTGACCCAGAGACTCCCCATACTCTGGAATAGACTGCCCATACATGTCAAGCAGAGAGCCTCCTTGGCCCTCTTCAAAAGGAACCTTGACGATTGGATGGGAGATAGGAAATTAACCCTGGGGATCATGTCAGTCGCCCTGCTAGACAGGGGTCCAGGGAAGTAAATATTGTGGGAAGAAATATCCAAGAAATTGTTATGGCTAGGCTTGTATAGGCCCTAGGGCCGATAGCCTAGTATGAACCTATGAACCTATATCATGAATGGGATATTTAAAATAGGGATAAGTTCAATGTTTCCTCACAACTTCTCAGTTTAAAGCAAATTTCAAACATCATTAGGAAAATAAATAATACAAGGCAATAAATGCCTTAAGGTAACTTTAAAAATGATCACATCAAAGAACCAGTGCACTTTTTTTCTCTTATCAGCCCTGCTAACCAAATATTTAACAGAATATTTACATGGTATTAGAAACAGGTGCAAATAATTAAGGCACTGAATCTACCTGCTGCCATGATAATGATTAGGTAACTTACCATCCCATATCATGAATAATAAAATACATTTAAAAAACTTTACTCAGCCTCTTAATCTGTCATTTTATAAGCTCACATGCATATAGGAGATTATGTATTATATGTATGACTGCACTGTATTTAATGCATATCTTAGCTTGCTTTTTGTATATATTTTTTAATTCTCTATGCACTCTGACTGCATCTTTTCATATTCCACTGCAGTAAATCTTACCATTTGCTGTATACTTATTTTGTAAATAATATTGCTGACTAAAAAACTGTGATGTATTTTCTGTTCTTTGAGTACATGTCATAGATAAAAAGGGTAAATAGACTGGTCTGCTTACCTAGTGCACAAATAGTAAATAAATATATCAAAATTTGGGAATAGTGTAGAACATCTGCATATATACAGTAGCAATCACTACTCAAATACTGATGACAAGATAATTAATACACAACCCTTATAGCCATGGTATGCTTATTTGAATGAGAGTTTTGTTATTACTTTACTATAATTCACTTAAAATGATACTAGAACAACAGGATTTACATCAAGATGCAATTTGTCTGAATAAGAAGTATGAAACTGTTAATGTCTGGCATTAATGACTGACTGTAATCATTGGTAAAATGTTATGATGGACAGGGCAAAAATATAAGGCAAAATCAGAAAGCTGTATCTGGTGAGAAATTAGCAGCAGATGAAGAGGAGGCTTGTGTGGAATTCACTCTGAGTTTTAAGACAGATTTCAAACAAGTTTTACCATTTAAACCTTTCCCCTATCAGCTTGTAACATAATTATCCATCTATGGATCTATTTCTGTTTCTAGACAATTGCACCTGTAAACCAGATATTATTCTAGTTAAATTAGACATATGTTCCCTAATCACTGTTATCCCCACCTCTGTTGGGATTGAGTGCATGAAGGAATTTTTACATCATGATGGTTGTATGGTAAGTAAAGAGTAAAGAAATAGACATGTTATGTTTGTTTGTGGAGATGGTATTGGAGAACAACAAATTCTTATCTGCTGGGGATTATTATAGGCAGCATTTAGGCATAGCTATGGGCACATCATATGCCAATAGCTACACTAATATTGTTTTAGCTCATTGGGAGCATCAGTATATTTTACAAGGGAATGAATTTCAATCTCACATCTGTTTTTATAGATGTTATGTTGACAATGTGTTCTTGGTGTGGAGGGGAACTATCGAATGACTACAGGATTTCATCAGCAATATCCATACAACTACTCCCTTCCTAAAACTCACAGTTAAGAGTTCAGATAGGCAGATAGAGTTTTTTGATGTTATGATAACTAAGGACTCAAACAATTCTTTTAACACCAGTCTGTATAGGAAGGAATGTCTTAGAAATTGTATGCTATATAGGCATAGTATGCATCTCCAGTGCACCGATAAGAACATAGTTAAAGGTCAAGGCATAAGGACATCGCAGTTAAATAGTAATCAAGATTATTTTATGAGTAACATGAGAAATTTAAAACAGGAGTTTCTACAAATAGGGTATAGAGATCATGAAGTTACTAATACATTAATGGAAGTAACATAATTTACGCAACAGCACAGCTCGACCCTATTTTTCTACACAGGTATATGAAAGATCTTTATCAACTAGGACAGTAAAAAACAATAACATCAATGTGCCCATTTCCCTCTTTTATTCTAATGACATTGACATGATACGTCGTCTTATAGAAAGAAACTGGCATATTTTAACTACTGCGAAAATCTACGGCCTTTGGCAGGTGAAAGACCCCATTATAGGTACAAAAATAATAAAAATCTCAAGAGATTCTTGTGTTATGATAATAATAGACAGGCATTCATTCAAGTATGAAGAGGCACTTTCCCTTGTGGGCTGTACAATTTTTGCAGCTATATTAATTCCAAGGGCTCTTTTACACACCCATCGCTGGGCAAAAAATACATATTTAATCTTGTGGCTGACTGCAACACCAAAGACATAGTATATTTGAGTCAATGCCAATTATGTAGCTCTTTCTATATTGGCAAGACAAATAGAACCCTTAAAGAAAGGATCAGGGAATATGTTAGAAATATAAGGCAGCAGGTTGAAACTAATGCACTTGCCAAGCACATCATTTAGATGGGAGATACACATTCCTTTAATTTTATGGTCATTGAAAGATTGGAATTTGGTCTTAGGATGGGTGATTATGTTAGTAGAACAAAAGAGAGAGAGAGAGCGCCAATGGATAATTAAGTTACAAGCCAAAAGGGGCAAAGGTTTATATGGTAAAATGTGTTTGAAACATGTCTTAAAACTCAGAGATCGATGGAGACAGCAGGTCTTATGAAGTGTACCTGATTAATTATGTTTAATGTTTGTGAACCATGTTATTTTCTTGTATTTAAATATAGTACTTTTTATATTTTAATTATGGTTCTATATCTTTAAGATAGTATCTTGCTAGATTCGATACATTGTATCAGTTTTAGTTATGTGATTTTTTTTCATGAGTTTTGATTTGTGATTTTTAGATTCTTTGTTCTTTTAAATACTGTGTGATTTACTTTAGTTTTAATGCTCTAATGAAGCAGCAATTTGCTGTGAAAGCACTCAGCTATATTAAAGTTATCAGCTGTGTTACGGTCTCTGTGATCTTTATTATTTTTACTACATAATATGAAGACTGTTAATGTAGTATGTCATGCAGTAGAGAAATTAATTGTTTGTTATTTAATTTTCATATTTATGTTCATGTTTTCATAAGTGAGAGACCTATGTGCTGCTGAGTGGTGTGTGAGAAATGTCGTAGTAGGAGCCAGTAAAATTCATTTTCAGTTTTATATCACATTAACCTGGAGATACTGCTAGCTGATTGTTAGTAATTATGAAATCAAGAATTATTTCCATTTGTAATTAATACTTCAAAAACAAGTTAGTTATAAACTATTGTATGGCATCAGGTGAAACCTTAGATGTTGCTGAAGAAAACTGTCATTGATATTTGCACTGTAAGTTAGACAACTTGAGAAATATTCAGTGTTATTTATATTGCTAACTATACAATCAAGAATATGTTTCATATTAATATAAATATCTCAATTAACAAGCACTCACAGACTTCCAAGATGGCTGCATATTAATCAACAGCTTAACTAAAGTTCTCCCAGTATGAAAACAGGAACTGAAAGACAGAAGCCAGTGATATTGTAAACTTTAGTTACTGGCTAATATGTACACTGCCTAGATGTCAAGAGCTGGGAAGAATTCTGCAGCTGTTCAGCAAAAAGATGTTCAAGCTCCAGCTTTCTAATCTAGAGGAAAAAATAAGTCAAAAGTGTTTAGAGCTGATTAAAATAAATGAAACTTTAAAGGAATATAGCAACTCAAATTACAATAATCTGGAAAATGGAAGAAGCTTTAAACATATTCAGATGAGCTGATAAAACTACAAAACGGAGAGGTCGATATGAAGAAAAAGCTAGCCAAGTATGAAACTGCTCAAGAAGAGATGTTTCAAAAAATGGAAGAAACACAGGACAGAACATGTAGGGAAAATATGAATTTTCTGCTACAACAGAGAAACTAGTAGGAACAGACTGTATTGATTTTATGAAGGCACAAATACGCAAATGGACTGGTATTCCACAGCAACTGTTAATTGAAAAGGCATGCCAAGTGAATGCTCCAAATCTGTCCATGAAAAAGCAGCCAAGACCTTTGTTAGTAAAGATGCAAACCTACCAGCAAAAAGAGTTGATCGAATTGATCCTGATAAAAATGTGGAAAAGTATTAAAAGCTGAAGACAGTAGAGTACTTGTGGAAATGAGTTTTCACTGTGTACACCATGTAGAAGAGAAACAAATTTATTCCAGTAATAAGAGAATGTAGAGAGGCAGATGTGAGATTCAAGCTGCTGTAGTCAGCTGTCTTCAGTGTATTTTTTCCTGGAGGATCAATGTCATTTCTTGATGCAGAATTTGCTAAGAAGGAAATGCAAAAGTTTGTGCAACAAAAAATGAGTCATCAAGCAGAAGGGGACTCTGCTTCTCATTTTTCTGATAAGAAAGCACAAGGAGAAACTTTTCCAGTGAAACGTTTTTCACTGTTCTAAAGGAAAATGTTTGAGAGACAGATAAAAGCACAGAAGTTGGCCAAAAGAATTAGAAGTACCATGGAACTGAACCAGAATCTGGAGTTAGGCGATAGTGATGAACAGGAAGAAGATCAGCAACATGGAAATTAATGAATAAATGTAAGACTGCAAAACATCAATCATGTTTATGAAATATGGCTATATAAGTGGAAAGAGTAGACTTTTGTTGACTTTATTAAACTTTTGAGGAGCTGTAAAGCATTTATCTAACTTCCAGTTATTAATGTTTGGATAGACTCTGAGGGAGGGGAAGAGGAGGGGAAAAGGGTAACTGTAAGTCAAACATTTTCTTTTCTATGAAACTTTTCACAGTATAAATTGCATATTTTATACTAAAGTATTTCTTAGTAATTCTTGTATGTAATAAGGTTATTAAAGTAAACAAATGTTTTTTTCTTCCTCCTCCTCTCATTCTTTTTTTTTTTTTTTTGATATTAAGAAATGTAGTTATTACAATGTAAAAAGAAAAGAAAAGCCAGACAAAGGCATGTTTATATTAATAGGTTGTAATCTTGGGTTATTTAGGTGGGGGTGGGGGTGAAAGTAAACAGATCATAATATATGTAGAGTTGATATGTTTTCTCTTAATTTTGCATAGATGAATTTCTAGATTAAGATCCTTGGCTAGATTATAACAAATTATAAGTGGAAAAAAGTAAATGTAGGAACACCAAATATACTGAAAAACTGGCCTTTAGCAATAAATGTTTTAGCTTGTCTATCAGGCTACAACAGAGGACTATCATTTTCTTCTTTTGTTTTCTCTCTTGCATTTTCACGGTGGCAAGTTGATAACATGGCAATAAAAGACAGAACCCTGATTTCTTCAACACTAAAAGTTACTGACTTCTGAAAGTATGCAAGTAGTTTTCACATCTGAGGAAGGGGAAATAAAGATAATAAAAGAACAGATAGCAATGAATGTAAGTAGAAGCACAAGTAATACCATGCCTCTTAGCACGGATAACCTCAATTTCATGTTACTCAGGGCCTGTGTTAGCAGATGTCTATTTGACATAAATGTTTCTATTAGGGTAGGTTAAACTTCTTTATTTGAAGATGTACATAGTTATATGTGTTTGTATTAAGTTAACAGGTTATGGAGGTGTTCTGTTTTTTTTGAGGGTTTTTATTAAAACAAAAAAGTCTCATAAAATGTGACATAGGTTCCAATGATGATGATAAGAAAAAAAATTGTGTAAAGGATTAACCTACCAAACATTAATGGGTGCATGTATCACAAAATCTAGAAATAGACATTTTAAAAAAACTGCCATATATAATAGATGGAAATAATGACTTCTTACCATGATGGTGACACTTTCCATATTATCTTGGAATGTGAGTGGTCTCACAGGTATAGACAAAAAGGAAAAAATGCTTAATTATATTAAGAAATACAGAGTGCAAATAGCTATGCTACAGGAGACATATTTGGAAAGAAGTGAGCATGTGAATTTGATAAAGAAAGCATTTCAGGATGGATATTCAGCAGAATATTAGGGACAAAGTAAAAGAGGACTACCGATATTAATTGCTTGAGAAGCTCCAATGGTGATGAAAAAGGGGAAAATAGATAATAATGGCACATTTGTAATAGTAAGGGGCTACTGGCAAGGGAATGAGGATTATTCTGGCATTTATTTATACTCCACCTAAAACTGCTATTTTAGAGCATAAAAAAGTTTGGGATAAATAATTAGCTTTCAACTGGAAATATTACTTACAGATGGGGACAGGAATTTGATTTGTAACAATGAGGATGAATTTGGGGGCCTAGAAGGGGAAGTATAACAAAAGAAGGTAGATTTCTAAAGAAATTTATGAAAATATTTGGTATGAAATATGTAAATTCAGCAATCGGAAATCAGAGAGAATTTAGATATTATTCCCCAAGGTAAAATACCTGTACAAGACTTGACAGAAATTAAATTTCACAGGAACATGTGCATTTAATTGAGAACTTTGATATACATCCAATAATTATTTCAGATCATGCACCAATAATTACTAAGATAAAAATGAAGGGTAATGAAGTTAAAGATGAGACACTGGTGATTCCCTACCTACCTGTTAAAAAGAGAGGAATTTAAGGAATGGGTAGTGACAATTATACAGGAGTTATTAGGGAAGATAGAAAGTACTCCAGAAGTAAGAGCTAGTGAGTGGAATAAAATAAAAGTGAAGTTTAAAAATAGAGTAGAAATAAAAGAAAAAGAGATCTGGTTAAGAAGTAAAACAATTATATAGAGGAACTGACAAAGATTAACATTTTACAAAATAGGGGGAATCTCACAGAACAAGAGGAGGTACCATTGACAGTGCTAAAGAGAAAATAAGGAGTACCTGGATAACATACAGGAGTTTAGAAAGATTACTGCTAAGCAACTGTTTTTTGATAACAACTCCAGAACATAAAAACTTTTGGCAAAACAACTTAGGAAACAGAAAGCACTAAGGGTCATTGCCATACTGAGGTTGGAAACCAGTTCTGTCAGGGTATAAATGTTTTTACTGTAATAGACATTTAAACAAAAAGCAGGTGAAGATGTTATGATAGGGATTAAAGATAATTATGAGACCTGTGATTATTACATGTTCAGTGATAACACCAATACTACAGACTGTATAACTGTGACAATAAAGACAACCCTGGAACATATAACAATTGTTGGAGTGTATAGACCACCAGAATCAAGTGCAGATGACATAGAAGAATTCATATATTTCTTGCATGAAACACAGGAGGGAAGAATAATATTACATTGAAAAAGAGCTGCACAAACTGGATCCAAACAAAGCACAGGGAGGAGGCAGAATTAGTAACAATGACCTGAGAACACTTCAGCAAGAACTTATGTACCATTATATCTATTATTCACTAGGTCATATAAATAAAGGGAGATTCCTCAAGATTGGAGACATGCGCATATTAAACCTGTCTATAAGGGAAAGGGGAGTAGGACAAACCCAGAGTCATAGACCCTTAAGTCTACTTTCATGTTGGGGAAAAATAATGGAGAAGGTAATATTGGATAAGTTATTGTCAGAACTGGATAGGTTGGAACTTGAAACCATATATCAGCATGCATATGTTGAAAATAGATCTATTACCACCTGTAACATGATGTTCTATAACAATATAATAACAGCTATGAATCAAAAAATGTGCTGTGATATAATTTATATAGATTTAACTTCAGCATTTGACAGGGTCATACACAAAACACTGATCAATAAATTAGTACAACTAGGTATTAATGTAATCTTGATAAGATGGATAGCTGCATGGCTTACAAATAGGACATGGCAAGTATCATACAGCAACTGGACAGGTGAAATCCTTCATTACAGTCAGGGTGTCCCACAGGGCTCTGCCCTAGGCCCTTACTTTTTTAAATTGTATCTTTCAGACCTAACATTTTCATCTGAGGTGTTCTACAGACTATATGCAGATGACCTGAAATTGCGTAAACTGATTACATGTGTTACAGATAAGGCATGTATGCAAAATAACTTGTCTAAATTGACCATTTTACACAGGAGAATAATATGCTGATAAATACATCAGAAGCTAAGCATATGAGATTTTGGAGACATAAACTGAAAGGTGAATATTTAATACAGCACTCAGTGATTGAAACTGTAGACTGATTTAAAGACCTGGGTATATGAGTAGATCCAGCTATGAGTTTTTCTAATTATATTAACCAATTGGTCAATGATAGTTATAAAACTATAGGTTGTATAAAATGATTTATAAAGTCTAGGGCATTAAAAATGATGATGTCATTATTCATTAGTTACATTAGACTCAAACTTGAGTACGGAATAACAATATGGAAACCCTATAAAAAACAAGCATGAGCAAACTGGAAATAGTACAGTGTAACTATACCAAGGGCATCCATGGATGTGAAAACTTAAGTTATTATGAAAGACTAAAATATCTGAACTTGTACAGTGTCTCTTACAGATATCTAAGAGGAGATCTTACTCCGGTATATAGGGCATTTAGAGACAACTAACTCTGGGAATGTTTGGGGTTATCAAAAAGTACTAGAGAATCATCAGACAACCTATGTAGAAGATTCTATAGGAATGAGAAGTGTATTAATTGGTTCTCTGACAGAGTAGCTGATGCATGGAACAGACTACCAAATTACATTAAAGCAAGTACTAGTACTAGTTTAGATATTTTTATGAATAGCCTTGACACTTATTATGGGAACAAGTGTTTTAGTAGGTTTACCTTTAGAAAGGTGATATACAGTCGAGCGAACAGCAAGTGTTCGAAAGGCTGTTTGCAAATTTTACAAACGCCGAAAGAAAAAAGGTTTGAATGTGCAATGAGCAAATGCACAGTGACATTCACTCATTGCACATTCGACATTGTGGGGCATATTGCACTATAGTGGGGATCAGGAAATGGTTCCTTTCCCCACTGTAGTGCGATCTCAGAGTTAGAATAATAAAGTAGGGGGGTGTGGGGGCACAGCCCACCCATGGGGGTGCAGGGGGGATTGCCCCCCTGCTTTACACTTCATTTTTTTTTGTTCAACATTAATGTTTGAAAAACAGTGAATCTGCTTTTTGATTTGCTCTTTTTAGAATATTAAGGACTGTCAATGTTTTCATTTCTTGGTTTTAAGTCGCTCATATGAGCACTCGAACCACTGTGATTCGAGTTTATGAAGGTAAACCTTTTGGTATATTGGCAAGTTAGAAGGAAATCAATGCCAGTGCTTAAAATGTTTGTATGTATGTATATATGTATGTAGGGAATCTATAACAAGAAAAATAATCTGATATCCTGGAGAGGTATTAGAGATATTTCATACATTGTACGAAAATTTGTATAAGGCAAAAAAGTGGGGAAATCAAGAAAAAGCACAAATGGAAATATTTATGAAAGACCTTAACAATTAAGAGTTATGATAGGATGAGATGAGATAAAATGGTTTAGGATTGCCTGATCTGAAGGGATATTTTAGAGCTACACACTTAAGGTTCATATACATAACACAAGCAGAAGGCTACAATTCAAAGTGGAAAGGGATGATGATGAAGCAGGGAGGTAATTCAAGAAATAAAGAGAGAGTGGTATTTTAAATGCAGACCCTTAAGAAGAAGAATAACAGTCATACAGAATATTATAATCATAAAGTGGCAGAAGGAATACTGTGAATTAAGCCAGCACAGAAATGGAGAAATAAGATTCTGCCAATAAGGATGATTGCAATTAGGCATACAAAGAATAGACAAGAGGGAGATGGAATTTACTGGGGGAAGATGGCAAAGGAATCAAAGTATTGGGAACAAATAATTAGAGAAGTAAACGTAGTAGAATGGGAAGAGGCCAAGAAGACATTTGGACTGCAGGGTAGTGATCGCTTTCCCCGTCAGGGATTGATTTCAGACTATAGACAGAGAGAAAGGGATCAGGGAATCCTAAATGAAAGACCTGCACTGGTTGAATTTTTAACTGAATCTAGAACAAAAGCTACTGTTAAAAAGGGATAATTAGTAGGGCATATAAAATATTGCACAATAACTATAGGAATCAATCAGAAGCGGTCAGATATGACAGGGAAGAGAGATTGTATAAGCAATTCACAAGGAAACAATGGGAGCACACATGTGTGGCTCCCAAATATGAACAAAATCTAGAAGATTTCTGCCTGGAAGTGTTTACATAGTTACTTTCATACCCCAGGCAGACTATTAAGAATTTTTTTCCTGAGGTGGATGGTAAACGTTGCAGACATGATGGGGAAGAAAGCGGTAACTGGGGACATACGTTTTGGGAGTTAATGAGTCGTCAGACTTTAAATAAATTCCATATAGGGTATTCTGTCAGGAATAATGGGTGAGGAAATAATGACTTTTGAGTTGGGATACAGGATCTGAGCTGCCTAGACATATGCAGACCTTGTTAAGATTCTGGTGGCTGCCAGTAAGGCAATTAATAGAAAACGGAAATCAAAATCTAAACCAACTATAACTGAAGTGGTGAATATTTTAACAGAGACAAAAGAACAGGAAGTGGGAACTTTAGAAAAGGGTAGGAATAAATTACATAGACAAAATGGAAATTGTGAGAACAATACATGCAGAAAAGTGTTTTTGAGGAGGAACGGGGTTTAAAGACAAGGCAGGAACTGAATAATTTATGTAATGTTGCTTAGCTTATATGCTATATAACAATAGATGTGAATTATAATATTTGTAAACGTGAAGTTGTAATAAGGTTTGACTACTTTAATATGAATGCATGTTTGCCTATGTCACGTGATAATTCAATAAAGGTGTTTAAAAATATAAATACATAGATAAAGAAGCACTCAGAGGAATGTCTTGCTATAATGTGAAAGTTTATGTCTAGCTAACGAAAGTGTTCTTACAATATATGTTTAAGTTGTATTGTTTCTGAAATATGACAATTTGTTTGTGAAAGTTTAGCAAAAAGTATAATTCTGAGTTTGTATTTGTTATAATATATTATAGTATTTATGGATATGAATGTACTGACTATTACCACTATAAAAATTACTTAGTGATAACACTGCTGTTTGTACAGTTTTAATAACTTTTGATGTTCATAAAATATTTACATTTATTTATATTATGCTTTTAAGTTGATTTTTTCAGAAAATACTCTGGAATGTAAGCATGTGTGTAGGCTGCTTGAGGAGTGACACTCCACACCACATAAGTATTAATGAGTTTGTTAAGGTGCCAAACAATTTTTACATGACACAGTTTGGCAGAAAATAACAATCTCCTTTATTGCAGAGAAAGACACATAAATGGGAACTAGGAAATCAAGATCCTGTCTCCCAAAACTACAACAATCAATATATTTAATACCATCATTTCATTAAAAGCAACATTATTATAACAATTATAAAACTGCCACTGACCATTTAGAAATGAGCACTACAGAATTAATGTTGCTAAAATCTCCTGACTACTTGTTTATGACATTCCATATTAGGCACAAGTTCTGAATTCCATGATAGAAATTTCTGCTGAGAACAAAACTTACACTTTTCTAACTCTGTCAGCTCTTGCTAATATTAGACAGGAAGCAAACTAACAGATACATACTGAAGGACATTTTGAGTATCTCATTCTTGTTGTGAAAGCAAGTAGAAATGAAATGCACACTCAGACATTTTCCCTTCTCTGTACTTCTCACCCTTCACATGTCCCCATCTGATGCTTTAAAGTATCACCCAAATCATTAATGATTATTTACAACTAGATAATGACTATAAGTTTTCGGACAAATGTATAATTTTTCATTTGCCAACAGACATTTTTCTCATGACATGCACAATCTTTACAGTTATTTCAAAAAGATAATCTTATTTGCAATGATAACATGCCTGCTTCTTGATGGAACAAAAATGCAATCTGAATAGTGTAAATAATCATCAGCAATACATTCAATATGTTGTAAATTTTCCCCATTCCCACTTATATAGATTATCATATATCTTACTACAATCTTGCAACACTTTATTTTCATTTTCTGCTACTATACTATCACCTTCGTTAATAGTGGTCAGTGGGACAGTTTCAATCAAGCTCAAACAAACATCATTTCTGGAGTCTAATAATTTTAAAATGCATGCTTTAATTATAATGAGGAGTAGACTTAACATGATTATTATAATGGTTATAAGTATGAAAAACTTCAAAATCCCTTCTCACCATCCAGAGAAAGGGTTAGTTAGCCATGCCTATTGTGAACTATCAGCTTCTTTGGCATGTGAATGTTCAGCAACTTTTTGAATTATTTTAGGTGACTACAGATGGTACCAGTATTATCAGGAATAAAAGAGCAGTACTTTGGATAAGCATGCATGTACACCCTTTAAAAATGTGGGTCAAGTCAAGTGTCATGTGGTATTGTAGCACCACACTGCGCATTGCAGTCAATTCTTGGGTTATCAAATTCATAGAATCCAAAGTTGAATTACTTAATATTTCCAGGAGCTGAGATAATTTCTTAAGTTCCCAGATTGATTTCACCACCTCATAAGCATGTATAATGCCTGTCCAAAAAAAGACCCCATCTCCAAGTTCCATGTGAGCAAGCCCTTTAAAAGCAGTTTGTTGTATAGTATTGTGATATACCAAGAAAGCATCTCTTTTACCAAATGGGTTAGGAAATGTCTTTAACATCTTTTTTCTGATGAGCATTACAAATCTTTCCTTCCAGTAAAACAGTTGTATGTCTAATAACTGGAATAACACAACAGTTATATCAACAACTAGACCAATATGTCGGTAACCAGGGATAAGCTTAATTTCCACAAATTTAATAATATGCTCACAACATTGTCATGCCCTGCCCTCCAACTCCATCAAACACGTTCTACATAATGTTACAAGTACTAATTCTGATAAAAAGTGCTCCATTTTTTATGGCAGCAAACACATTCTTTAGCAGTCATTGCTAATTGAAGCGGTACTAGAGTGAAAGGGACAGAAACATGTTTACTCTTCCAATTTTTAGCCAGAAAAATAAGGTTAAATGCAATTTGAAGCTCAGACTCTGTCAGTGATGTTGGTATTGATGGAATACCCCATCATCTGTATTAAAAATATGAGCACAAACCCAGCAGTTGCTAACTGTAAGGCTCTATGCATAAGTATGCAAAGCAACAGTAAGAGTATTAAGTTGAAGTTGACATTTAGGTGCTCTCAGTTCAGTTTTAACCAAACACCTGTCACTATTTTAGCAAAACATGGATGTCTAATAAGAAATTCCAGGGAATTGTTATGGCTAGGTTTGTATAGGCCCTACCTAATACCAACCTATGAACCTATAAAATGATTCAGTATTTACAGTTCTGAGGATTTACAGAGGATGATGCACTCATGATTCCAGATAGCAAAGGCAGACAAGACAAAATGATGATGAAAAGTATGGTAATTGTAGTGATGACTGGTCCCCAGGAAATTTGGGCATGTTTGGGATGGAGAGGATTGAGAAGACATTTTAAACAAGGATGCTGGGTGAGCTGTTTGTTGTGTAAATTAAATTGATCACCAAAAAGTCATTGACCAAGAGCCTTAATTGCAGATTATTTTGAAAAGGAACATTTTCTGGATAAAGCAATGTTTAAATAAGAATTTAAAACACAGGATGAATCAGTAATGTTGGAACTGGAAGCAAGAAAAAATGTTGCTGGACTTGAAGAAGAATCACTGGAAGTTGAATCAGAACAGGATGAGTTAAAATGTTTAACTGCCTCGTCAGGCAACAAGGGTAACTTAACTGCATTTAGTTCTCCGATCAAGCTGGATGGCAGATGTGGAATCTGGGTGGATGGCAAACAGTTCACAAGTAGTTCTGGATATGGTTTGGATGGCAACATATCATGGGCTGTCACTCCTGGATACAATGTCTCTGGTTTGTTGTCTGGTTTTGCTGGCATTAGGTTCTTTTAGTTCATGTGGTCTGATAACAGTGGTGTTTTGGTTATACTCTTCATATGGGAGGGGTTTTTTTTGATATGTGACACATGTCCAGGTAAGGAATCCTTTACAACAAATGGCAGTAGCAGTTATGATCAAAACCAAGTATAGTCCTTTCCATCTGGGGCTAAGTGAATTTCTTCAGGAATGGACTTTTTATACCTGGTCACCTGGTGCTGGTCTGTTTCTGTGTGTCACTGGGGTGCATGCAGTATGACACTGTGATATTTCTCCAAAAGAGAACACAGGGATTTACAATAGGAAAGCATTCTCATCAATATCTTGCAACTCTAAATTCTTGGGAGGCTGACAGGCATTTTCATATGTCTGTCTACGATGATTTCAAGAGCATACAATTTCCTAAGAGCACTAACTGCAATTCTCATACTAAATAAAACTAAAGGCAATGCTTCTGGATACAAGACCAGTTTGCTCACACACTTTAGCTAGTCTAAGCTTAATAGTTTGATTAGCTCTTTCTACAGTCCCAGACACCTGTGGTCTATAGGGGCAGTAAAAATTTAGCTTAACATCTAGTGCTCTACATATCTGCTGTATAACTTGACTAGTAAAATGGGATCTTTGGTCTGACGGGATACTACAGGGAACACCAAATCTAGATATTAGTTTGCTACAATTTCTTGGCTACTATGTGTGCATCATTCTTCACAAATGAATATACTTCTGCCCATCTGGAAAAGATGTCAGTTATTACTAAGACACAGTGAAATATTTGTACTTGATGAAGCTCAGTAAAAATCCCACTGAAGGGAACAAAAAGGTCCCCAAGGCTTTTGTATTGACTGAACGGGTGCAGGTACTGACTGAGACATATTATGGTCTAAACAAATTACACAAGTATTTACAAAATGTTGAGCAACTTCTGAGAGATGAGGTGCATAATAATCAGTGGAAATCTGTTTTAATAATGCATTTTTGCCTAAATGAAAAGGCAAATAAATGTTTTAACCAACTGATTTAGAATATTTAGTGGGGCTACTAGCTGACCATCCAACTATCTCCACAAAAGGTCCAGACAGTGACAACAGCCATCACTTATCCACCTCCTTCTCTCAGAGTCTTCTTTCTGGTCTTGAAAAGACAGTAACTCCTGTAATGAAAAGTTATTTTCATTCAATTGCTGCAAAACTATGACCTGAACAGGATAAGGCAATGCAGCCTGTCTTGTTGCCATATCAGCAAAAGTCAATAACAAAACCACGTACCTCAAAAATTAAGTTGTCTTACAAGTATAAGTCTCTGTTATCAAAGTATTGTTGTACTGCACCAGAACAGCAGAACATTTTGAATAGACAAAGTACTTTTAGTTGTAGGCACTGCAGCATGTGTCCATATATAGCAAATAAAAATGTGTTTATTCATACTACTACTGGAACAGAATATAGATTTACTTATTATGCTGACTGCTAAACAAATGACTTAGTCTGCTTTGCTAATTGTACTGCATGTCCCAGATTTAATGTCAGAAAGACCAACAGGACATTAAAAGAGAGAGTTAAAGAGCATATATATATAAGATCAATAAAAGAGATACTTTACTAGCTACTGCCAAACACACCACACAGGCAGGTCAACAACACATTTTTGAGTTTTTGGTACTTCAAATTGTAGGCAAAGTTAAAGAATGGATGACAATAAAATATGGCTGAGAAGATTGAACAGAAATGGATTGTTAACTTACAAGCTGACAAATTATTCGCCCTTAATAATGCTATCTCGTTGAAACCTTTTTTAAGAGACAGACTACTTGTTCATAAATAAATATTTTATTTGATCTTTCTTGACCTGATTCCTACATTAGATGTATCTGCATGTATATATTTGTACCCAAAACCACTGTTTTAATTTTTTTTAATATTTCTATATATTGGTGAAAAATTTATTAGCCTTATTATATCTATAGGCTTTCTTTTGAATGTGATAGAAATACAGGGTGACGACTTACCCGTAGCTTTATATTAATGACATGTATTTTTAAGCTTTATTTTGTATTATCTATATACTCATTTTGTTTTGTGCTTTTAGTTTGATTGGATATGCTGTGGTCCACTATAGATATAATAATACACGGCCTAACTTGCAATGGGAAATTGTTTGTGTTAACTCTGATGGTAAAGTACCTCCGTCATCATTGGCTATCAGATTATGCTAACACTGAGGATAATAGGCTTTACTGACTTTTGAAATTATGTCACACTTTAAATATGCATGATTTTTTGCTGACGTTTTTTAGTTAACATCATGTGATTTCACCATGGTTAGTGATTGGCTGGCTGTATAAGAAGTCTTGTATTCTTTATTACACATCCAATATTTTTGATCGGTATGGTGAACTGTACATGACACTTTTGATTATGGGAGTCATGAAAACAAAGATAGGTATGTTTTTAAAAAATATAATAATGAATGTTTATGCAGCATTTTATTAAGTTTCAGTTATATACCCTTTTTTCAAAGACATCGTGATACCAGTGAAGATGCAACTGTCAGCTTATGTTTTACAGAATAAACTTGACTTTTTAGTATATAGATATTTTTAGAAAGTTAGATCATGTGTTTTTATTGTTACTAAGGTGTTACATGAGGATAGGCCAGAACACTAAGTATATTAGATTACGTATGCAGTAGGTAGCATTTCTGATTGGTTTGATTACAGTTCTAACGTTTGATCTTTCTACTTTTTAATGTCTGAAGAAGCATTGGTGACAACATGACAGCACTCAAGTCTTGTTAATAAATAAACTTTCTTTTTATTTGAAAACTTGGATGCATTGGAGCTATTCTGCTGTGTTTGGTGTCTTGCAGTTTTCTTATATATCTGATATTAGCAAAAGTGTTACCCATAGTAACAAAGGAACTAGTCTTATGTGCAGTAAATATTATTGACTGATCTCTGCCAATTTTATGTGCTTCTGTTATAGCTACTAATTCAGCTACTTGAGCAGATACATTTCCATTTAATTGCCGAGTTACTAAAAGTCATTGTGCATGCAAATGGAGAAGGGTGCTGCAAGTTCACAATAATCTCTTTGAATACAAGATCCATCTATGAAAAGGAAGTGATCTGGATTTTGCAAAGAAACATCTTTCAAATCTAATCCAGGAGGAAGCACAGTGTTAGTAACAACTACACAGTACTGTCACAGTAGTGGGGTTCTCCTTCATCTTCTGTAGAGATTAAAGAAGCAGGTTTAAGTGGTGAACATTGAACAATCCTTGAAGGGTTATTAAATAAAGATAATTCATATTTAAACAATTGTGCTGCAGAGAGATATTGTGTTTTAGTCTTCAGTAACAGAGCATCTACAGAATGAGAACTGATAAGTAAGTCTCTTACCGGAGATCAGTGCGGCCTCCATGTCTACAGTTCGTGCTGTCACTGCTACTGCCCTAAGGCAGTGGGCTGGGCTGCAGATACAGGATCAAGATTCATATAAAATAAGCAACAGGTTTAAAATCATAATTTTTATGTTGTGCTAACAATCCTAATTCTACTTTGCTTCTTTCACTACAAAGCAGAAAAAAAGTCTCTAAGAATAATCTGGTAACCAAAATATAGGAGGATTTAAAAGCAATATTTTCAATTGTACAAAAGCTTGTTCATGGTAATCCTGCCAGGGTAAAGGTTCGGAGGTATCTTTTTTTTAACAATTCTAACAAAGGTCTTGCCATTTCTGCATAGATAGAAGTCCATTGTTGACAGTAACCTGTTAAACCCAGAAAAGCTTGCAGCCATTTCAATGTGGTAGGGAGTGTTACAGTTTGCATCGCAGTAATTTGTGAAGGCAAAATCTGCCTATAACCCTCTGAAATAAGTTGCTGTAAGTACTGAAGCTGCAGTTTCCATAGTTGCAATTTGCTTTTGTTAACCAAAAATCCTAATTCTGCTGATTCAAAAGAAAAACAGTGTCTTGCTTACACTCATGTACATTTCTTGAAGCTAAGAGCAAATCATCTATGTATTCAGTTAAAGTAGACCAAAAAGAAATTTAATCTCATCTAATTGTTTCTTCATCTTTCTTGAGAAAAGGGTGGGAGATTATATACATCCTTGTGGCAATCTAGTCCAAGTATACTGCTGACCTTTGTAAGTAAATGCAAGCAGGTAAATGCAAGCAGGTATTGACTATCTGGATGTATAGAGATATAAAAGAAGGCAGATGAAATGTCTATTTAAAATAATATTAAATATATTTATAAATATATATATATATATATATATATATATATATATATATATATATATTATACACACACACACACACACACAGATATATATATATATATATATATATATATATATATATATATATATATATATACATATGCATATACATATACACATACGCATTTTTACTGAAAAGGTAGTGGCATCTGAAGGAATATAACTCAGTATGGTTGCAGGGTTAGGAACAACTGGAAATGGTACTACTACTACAACTGCAACATTCACTGCTTGTAAATCTTGTACAAACCTATATGTACTTCATCCTGGTTTCTTAACTAGTAAAATAGGAGTATTACAAGGACTGTGAGCTGGGACAATAATATCTTGTTGTAAAAAGGCAGAAATAATAGGTTTGATTCATTTTTCTGCATCTACCAACAAAGAATACTCACAGGGGTTTAATATTATAAGGACAGCTTCAACGTCCAATATGACCCTACCTCATTGTCTTGGGTAGCCCTAAGTGGTAGAGGGATAGTATTTGTTTCCTCCATATCTGAATTTTCTACTTGCTGTTCTGCTGTTATTAAAGCAAAAAGGGCACCTTCATTTGCACAGATAGTGTTAGAATATAATCCTAAACATTAGCAATGTCTAAAAATACACCATCAGGTGTGTTATAAACAGTAGATCTAAGTTCACATAGTTAACCTCTACCTAAAAGATCTAAAGTAGATGAACTTCTTACAAAAGCATGCTGTTTTTTTCTTTGATGGACTGATTTGAATGGAGACAGGTTTAGTTTCTGGTCAGTCAACAGGAACACCATACACACCTACACTCTGAATCATGTCTTTAGAAAGTGGAAAGTTTTCAGTGTTTGTTGAAGTAAGCATAGATCTAGTAGCTCCTGTGTCTATAAGAAAAGAGACAGATGTATTTTGCACTGTAACACTGACAAAGGGACTGTTTTGAACACTGTACCAAGGGAAATAACTGTACTTCCTACTCATGGCTGTCCTAATGAGTTTGCAGCCACAGTGGTGGCTGCCAAGTTGTTCCATATGGGGGGGGTATTTTACCAGGTTTCTGTGAAGTTTAAATGCTTAGTGATGCTGCTTGTTGTCCAGATAATGGACATTCATTTTGCCAATGCCCTGACTGACCATAATTAAAATGAGTTTTTAGCCATGGTGCACCCTATAGTGCCTGTGATTAAGCAAGGGGATAGTAATTTTGTTGATACTGTCTGTGACAACCCACCACTGCCAATCAGTAATCAAGAAGCCTCAATCCTCACCACTGTTAACAGTGGGGGATGTTCACTGAGAGGATAAAAGGTACATGCAAAGTATTTCCAGATGCAGCTCTCTGCATCAAGTACAATTTCCCTTAAGAGCACACAGAGACCACATTCAGTCCAGGGCTGGTTTCTCCCTCTTCCTCCAGATCCCCAATAAGACTTCCCACTGGCACAGCTATTGTGTTGAGATCTCAGCTGAGTGACCAAGCCAAGACCTCCAGCACCCTCTCTGTCCAACCAGTGCTTCATGTCCCTGCCCAAGTAGCTGACACACACACACTCTTTGAGGTTTGATTTACACACACACACACACACACACACACACACACACACACACACACACACACACACACACACACACACACACATGGGAAAGGCTGCTGCAGTATTCCTTGCTATGCTCCCTTCTGCCCAGATTATAAGGTAGTTACCGCTGCCACCAGTCAGTCCTTATCATCTACTTTAGGGACCTTAACAAAGGGTGTCCAGTTTTACTGTGTAATATTAATATTAAAACAAATGGTAGTTTGACCAAGAGCAGGGCTGTTAGGAGTGGCCCACACAGTGTCACCAAATAAATATGCAAGTACTCTCAAAACTTAAATATCTCTACACAGATCAGCCACAATGAAAGGTTTAAATATCTTTAATAATAAATAATAAAAGAACAAGACAATACTAAATATATATTCACTGTTACATCAGAGTTCAAAATCACAGGAAATATTTAAAGCAACACTGAAGGACAGTCTCAAATAAATAAAGAAAAATATCTAGACTAAGCTTCACTATATTACTCACTATATCTAAGGGAATTATGCTGTTCCCTGGAAACTTACTTACTGTAGAGCAAGGCAGATGTGGTGAATAGTTCTTGTTGTTGTCAGGTCCAAGACAGAATGCATAATGCACTGTCTCACTAAGAGACTTCTCAAAATAATATCTAAAATATTACTGCTGGCATAGCTTGCAGAATGACGTCATTTCTGGTCATCTGACGTCTAGTTCCCAGGCAAAACTCCCATTGGTGAAGCTGGCAGTATTTAGCATCTACATATAAAAATACTCATACAAGGGCTTTTGCTGAGATCTTTGGCAGATGCTGGAAGTCATAAAATACTTGCATTCCTTCATGCTTTCAGAGTAGCAATTAGTTCACCCTAAAAACAATACAGAAAGCTTCCTAGTACAGACTTTGTGCCTCTAGCTGCATTAAAACCTGAGAGATAGCCTCTTTATGGCCTAGCCTATAAAGTAATTTAATTTCAAATATTTTTCTAAAGTTTGCTGGACTGAGATTAACCCCCCAGTTTCCTCTGTTAACATATACATTTAAAAAGTTATAATAGTGCAATTACATTTCTGTTCTCTTCCAGTAGGGCACACTGTGGATATATTTTAAGCATAAGCACTTTACAAATACCTTTACAGCACAAGTATCTGTACAATATAAGCAGTTTGATATAAACATGACATACAGTTCTAATACATTTGTAACACCAGCATTTATATAAATTAGTTTGATATTCACAAATGACATATAATTATTTACAAAATTCCAGCTAGCTGTGCTGGCAGTACCTCATTTTGTCACACTGTGCTGGGAGTTCCTGAAGGACTTGGACTCTACCTCTTCCCCCACAATTTCTTATTCCCCATCCTTGCCCTCAGAAGTTGGTACTCAACTGCTGAAATTGAATATTCTTTAACTTGTTCTTTTGTCCTTTTCCTTCCCTAAGGATATTATTTGCTAAATATTGTGCCCGATTTACAGTTTCATGAATGACTAAACTTGGCAAATTCAAACAAACCTTTTTAATTTGTTCTTGTATAGGGAGTAAGAAGCCTTCTACAAAGGCTGCAGGCAACCTGCTAGCCGCTGTACCTTCTGTAGTCTCTGGATGTCCAGAAAAGGCTTCAAATGCATCTATTATGCATTGCAAATAAGTATCACTAGATTCATTCTTTCTTTGCACAACAGCTTTTATTCTGGCTCACTTAGGGGCAGGGGACACACTGCAGTAATGGCTTTTAAAAGGTTATTATTTCTAGCAGCTAGAAATCCATCATCTCTATGTTTTGGAATATTATGTCCTGGGTTAGATTTTTCCCATATTTTCCTAAAAATATTGGGTGGTGTGGAGGCTTTTAGTCCAGCTCTCAGGTCTTTGATGATAGGGTTTTGCAACTGTAAATGTCCTTCTATGATTTTGCATATTTTGCTGAGTGGGTTCGAATGGGATGGAGAGAATCTACAATAGTTTGAAAATCCAGTACAATCCATGGTCATACCCCTCTTATAGTAGATTTAGCCTTGCTATCTCTTGCTGTTGCAGATTTTGGTACTTCTCACAAAAGTTGCATCTGTGTGAGAGGTATATCAGAATCAGAAAAAGGGTCAGAATTTATCTCTTCTGCTGGTTGACTTACAGGGAATGTCAACTGATATTCTTCCCCATCAATAATGATTGGGTAAAATTAAGTTTTAGCACAGCTTACCAGTAGAGACTTTAAACTCGCTGAGATTTAACACTGGCTATTGTCACACCAGAAACTTGCCTGACAGAAAACCTATCTCTCTTTAGGGGTCACTGGCAATTTGTAATGCAGCATCACAAAAACATCTCAGAAATCCAAGTAGCATGGCATCAAACTTTTACGGGCATATGTGGGAAACTAGAAAATCATGATTCTGTCTCCCCAAACTACAAACATCAACATATTTTATACCTTGTTTCATTAATAGCAACATTATTGTAACAATTATAAAACTGCTACTGACCACTTAGAAATGAACACTACAGCATTAATTTTACTAAGCTCTCCTGACTGCTTGTTTATGACATTCTGAATTCCATGACAGAATTTTCTTCTCAGAACAAAAATGTTATACTTTTTTACCCTGCCAGCACTTGTTAATTTTAGACAGGAAGCAAGCTGACAGATATATACTGAATGCTAGTCTGAAATCACATTACAGATGAAATGCACACCGCTAACATGTTTCCCTTCTCTGTAACTCTCACCTTCACAAGTTAAGGCTCATCTAGGACTAAAATAAATTGGAATGCACATCCACTCAACCACTCTGAAAAGGACTGCTGGTCGATTGGCTGCTGAAGAGATCTCTCTAGGCTGACTTCTTTTGAGAGACCTCTACCTGGTAGGTGACATAAGATTCATCCAGAACAAGATTGTCACTCCTCCACAGACTCACATAAGGCCAGTTGTGCTGCACCCTCTGCCCTTTTGATCATAAGAGATAGAGATCATGGTAAACCAAGGCTCATGTCTCCTAGTAGGGACTGGGCAAACATGATCTGGGGCCAATGACTACAGTGCCATAGAAAGCAAATAATTATAATCCATCACCATGGTATTAAGAGAATCAGCACCATTCCCTGACAGGAACTAAAAGAACAGGACAACAAACATAAACTCTTACTAATGTAGCAGTGTAATAAAGCTGATACCCTTCACCATTCCAGGCAACAGGTCTAGCTCCATACATGTATTTGCAGATTTCATCTAGTCTCAAACAACTCAACAGCATGACATTATTCAGCAAAATTACTCAATCGAACATATTTCATATGTGTATCAACCTAAAATTTGCAACTGTTCTGAATCTCCAAGATAAAAATATCAAAATACTAAAAAATTTCCTCTTCTCACTTACTAAACCATTTCTTCCCAAATGGCTTTTTATGTCTTACTGAAGTGAGTTTATCGGACTTCTCCCATGAAGAATTCATGTACATACCAGAGTGAATACAAATATTAAAAAATGTATCTGCCATATTTTGATATTCTTCACAGATTAGTAATGTTGCCACATTTGTTCTGATAGCTTCCTGCTCCAGAGATGTTCGGCAATGTGCACCAATGTTAATTTTTAGAACTTACTAAACTCTATATTTTTTATGCAAGTTCCTGTTTATTCCATTTTAATAAATTTAATTATTTCTTGTATACCGTTCTTTCTTTAGAGTTTATCAAACCTTGATTATATTGTACATCTACTACTTCTTGAAACTTTTCTCCTCAGACATCCACTGCAAATGGGCAATGCACCCTAGTCAGCTTTCCCAGTCAACAAAGCAAATAAATATATAAAACTTACAAGTAATACTTCAAGCTACACTGAGGGCCTGATTCCAAAAGATTTGCTCTCAGTTTAAGTGACCACTTACACTGAGAGCAGGCTGAGAGCATGTGTATTGGAATCTGGTCCCAGTAGTAAGCCTCTTTGTTTATAGATAGGCCTTACACAAAGGTAAGTCACTTACAATAACAGCAAGTCTTTCAGAATCAGGGAAGACTTACACTTTGAATAACTCTTTTGGAATCTGGTCCTGAACCTCTGAAACCTAATTTTCTCAAAATAATCTTGACACGCATTGCTTAATCTGGACAAACCTTCTTAACAAACATAAAATATACAAATAATAACTATTAAATATTAAAAATAAAAATAATTTAATCACAATATTATACCCAGATTGTTGCCCAATGACAACAAATTGAATGTTAAATACATAAATAAATAGTTACATAGATAAACAAATAGCACTCCATTTCATCCTCCACTGCCCTAACTGAATAACTTTAAACTCAAATCCATTCAAATAAATACAACTCTGACCCAAACACTCAACTAATATAAATCACGACAACTTGATACAATTAAAGAGTGAAGTACCAAGAAAAACAAACATTAGCATCACAGTCTACAATAAACATCCACATAATCATATTGGAGTTGCCCACCACATAACTTCTACGGACCATTCACCCAATAAACACCACACCTTGGTATTACTGTAGACCTCTATGATCAGTAAACCCTGCGAGATACCCTGGGAAAGTTAGCACAATGTTAGCATACATACTTGAGGACACAAATGTAGCACACATCATCAATTACCCAAATGGATTTACAACCTAATTGCAACATTGACATTGCAAAAATCATTACATTTTGACACATTTTAACAAAACTATTTCCTTTTGAAATAGTATTTCACAGCCTGATATGAAAATGTATAAAGCCTTATTAATCATGAAAATCAAGCACATTTTAACAGTGCTACACACTCTTATCAGATTAGCTTCCTTTATAATCGCTGTTTAGCACCACAAAAATTTCTGCTTACAGCATTCTTCTAAAATACAACATACACAATGTTCAAATATGCACTTCTTGTATAGAATCACAGTCACTCATTCATAACAAATCCATCGTAAAATGTAGCATATAGAATATTTAAACATCTACTTATGGCACAAAATGATAGGCATTTGCTTACTTAAAGCCCATAATTTTTAAATTGTTCTATATTATCCATATAGCATGGATCAACATTCTATGACTGAGCACTTCCAAATGGTCATTATCACCTGGCTGCACAACTGAGACTCCTTTTAAAACCATTGAAGTGCGCAGGCTCTGACAAATTAAAAAAGGAACATGTTAGAACACATTACTATTAAAGCTTTTGAGTGTGTCTCTGCTGTAAATCATTGTGAATGCATTTTAAATTAAGAGCAAACAATTATTTGTGTATCTTAACTCAAATTCTGGAGTACTGAAAATATTTGACACATCTCCCTTTAATCCAGTTGTCCAGATATTCATGCCATAAAAAAATCACAGAAATATTAAAACATTTTATAATATCTCAGGAATTAACACTTGAAGCTTGGTAGAAACATCTTATTCAGTTCAAATTCACGTTTATTAAGGTGCTTTAAAACCAAAACACCATTACAATTAAAAAAAAAAACAAAATAAAAACAAGGTAAACAACAAAAGCAACAGCAGCAGTAAAGCCATCATTCTACAGCAAATCAAACAAGTAAGTTTTAATGCACACCTAAAACCAGCAAGTGTGGCACACTCCCGAAGTTACCGAAGTAGCGAGTTCCATAAGTAAGGGACCTGGTAATGGGACAGCAGAAGAATCTCTCAAGGCTGCATGAACTGCAATGGCCACAGTCTTTGCAGTGTCCAGTTTTAATTGATTTAATTGAGCCGTGTATGTATGGCATCAAGATCATCAGTCAGAACGTTATACGAGCCATCTCATTTTGGAGGAAATAGAAATAAATATGTGTGGCGTCTGCATAACTATGGTACACTAAACCTCTTTCCCTTAATAGGTCTCCACATGGAAGTATATACACAGTGAATAAAAGAGAGACCAAAACTGAACTTCATAGAATCCTGCAATCAAGATGGTAGGATGAGGGTTGTTAGAGTCTAGAATAGACATTATGTGTTTGATGAGTAAGAGGACAACCAGTCAATAATCATCTCTGAGATTCTACAATAAGAGTGCAAATGGTCTATTAAGATGCCATGATCTACTGTGTCCAAAACTGAAGAGAGATGCAAGAAGATCATCACAATATACTACCCCTGCCTCTAGCCATAAGGAGATCACTAACTGTTATAATTAGAGCAGTTTCAGTACTATGGTGAGTATGAAAGCCTGACTGAAAAGGTTCCATGAGTCCATTAGCATTAAGAAAGGCATCCAGCTATTTCTAACCAACTTCATCAATAATCTTACCTAAAAATGGAAGATTAGAGATCGGGCAGTACTTATGTAGGTTATTTGGATTGACAGATGGTTTCTTGAGAGCTGGGATAACCAAAGCTTCCTTCAAGGCAAAAGGAAATATCCCCTCCCTCAAAGGTAACACCAAGATCCTATAAACCCCAACCAGTCGAGGTAGACAAAGATCCAATCAGCAAGTTGTTGGTCACAGGCTAACAGTGGTAGTGAACTCATTCAAATGTGGAATAGCAACACTGACCAAAATTCTAAGGAATTTGAAGGATATACTGTGATGCCTATGGGGTCAACTGGAAGGAGACCAGACCTAGTGGAGGCAATCTTATCAGAGAAAAATCAAGCAGACAGTTCACATTCCACTGTGGACAATACTCATCTAGTGGCCAAGCAAGCTAGGCTGCACTGTCTCTCACTTGGAAGAGTATAGTGGTCGATTAGCAGCTGAAGAGATTTCCCTTGAAAGATACTATGACATTTTTGAGAAATCGCAGCTCAACCACAAACTGTTAACAGTAATAGTGAACTCAATCAAATCTGGAATTAAAAACACTGACCAAGACTCTACCAATTCGAAGGACATACTGCGATGCCCATGGGGTCAGTTGTAAGGAGACAAGACCTAGTGGAGGCAAAGTTAACAGTGAAAAATCAAACAGCCAGTTCACATTCAACTGTGGACAATACTCTTCTTGTGGCCAAGCAAGCTAGGCTGCACATTCTGTCAATCACCTGGAAGAGTGTAGTGGTCGATTAGCCACTGAGGAAATTTCTCCTAAAAGATGCTATGACTTTTCTGGGGGAAATCTCAGCTTGGTTATTAGCTTGTCACTCTCACCAGGCTGAGTAAGGAGAAAGTCAAGGGCAGTTGCTTATCAGGAGCCAGGATCCACCCCATTACTCATGCACTCAGGGCATTAGACCACAAGTACTAGTATAACTCAGTCATAGTCCATGTGGGTGTAAATGACCTGAGATGTACTTCCTAGACTATATGAAGAGAGACATCATAGAGCTCTCGAAATATGTGTCCCAGGCTTGTATGAGCCTAGCAGTGAGCAGCATTTTACCTTCTCCAAGGATGATGTCACAATATGAACATAAGATAACTGAATTTAATAATTGGCTTAGTTTCTGGGGTGCAATATTTGTCAACAAGGAAGGAGATGGTCAACAGACCATGCTGGTTTGCCAGGAATGGTCTGTACCTCTTCTCGCTAGGCTTTTGAGTATGAATTACACATTGTCCTCCACCACAGTGCCCATTTTAGACAATGCCAAACTGAAAGCACTTCCAACATAGCAAATCAAAACCAAGAAAATCTAAAGGTGTTACTGGTCAGTGCTAGGAATCTAAACAAGAAGCTCCACTCTCTATGAGCTCTTCTCACTCTAGAGAATGCTGACATCTGTGCAGTCAATGAGACATGATTTAAAGCCACAGAGAGCCCACCGGCAGTGCAAGGCTATAATGTCTTCTACACATTTAGACCACCTACTACACAGATAGGGACTAAAGGTGGAGGTGTCTTAATTTACATAAAAAATAAATATACCTCAAGGTTGGTCAAACAGAACAATGAATTTGAGCTTCTCCATATTCAGATCACCATACACAAAATCCCACACCATTTCCTTGCAAGCTACTGGTCCCCCTGGATGACCCAGGAAAACCATAATATGTATTTAAGCTTATGGGAAACACTTACCCACCAACCCAATGCCATATTCATGGGCAATTATAATTACCCCAGTATTAACTGTGAATCATATACAACACCAAATGTGCAGGCACAGAGATTTCTGGATTTTGTAAACCCAAATTCCTTGTACTAGATATTCAATATGCTGACTGAGGACACAAGCATACTGGATCTGGTCCCCACTAATATGGGAGAGTGCTGCACACCCCCTAGTGTAATGTCTTCTCCGGTAAGGTCAGACCATAGAATGGTCTCCTTTGAAGAAAAAATAAAACTCAGAGCCCCAGCTAACTCTGGAATGCTAAGTAACTACTTCCTGCTATTAAGTGATAACCTGGCAAAATTCAAGCTCCCATAAACCCTCAGAACACTGCTGGCTAAGTGGAACCATTCACAGAAACCCTATACAAGCATGTTAATAGCTGCATAGAGGCAGCAGTACCCACCAGGAAGAAATACTGAACTAACTCAACAAGCAAGCCACCCTGGTGGAATCACAATTTCAATAGGCTGTATAACATAAGGAAGAATGCCATGGCAAAAATTAGGCGGTGTAGCACCCAGCAGGATAAAAACAAAGTACTCAGAGGACTGCACCAAAGCCAAATCTGAGGTACATTTGGCCTCTCAGGCCAAGGACAACCATAAGGCATTCTTTAGCTATGTCCACAAGCTCAAAGGCAATACACAAATTTTTTGCAGAGCACATTGTTAATAGAGCAAGCCTTACTGATCCAGGAGATATAGCAAACATACTGACAGACAAATTCAGCTCGAACTTTACCCCTCTCTCCCACTCAACTTCCTATCAGGAAATAGCATCAAATATAACTCCCCCTACTATCACTAGGGAACAGGTCATCTATGCATTCTCTAAGGATAAGAATACTGTATCAATGGGCCCATTCAATATCCCATTATGCCTTCTAAATAGCATGAAACATGACCTACAAGGACATCCAGCATTGCTATTTAACTATAGTTACCAAACAGGCTTCAAGCATTATGAATGGAGAACAGCAATAGTCAGCCCTCTTTCCAAAGGTGGGCCAGCTGCAGACACTGGTAACTACAGACCCATAAGTCTCACTAGTCTCATATGCAAAGCCATGGAAAGAATTATCATGGAGATGATCAATAATGACATAGGAAATCTCCAAACACTGGACCCAACCCAATTTGGTTTCATCAAGGCAGGTCATGCCTACTCAGCCTGGTGGACTTCTTTGAGAAGATCACTAAAGCAATGGATGAGGGTGTGGCAATGTGAGGTATTGCTAGCTATACCTGGAGAAGTACAGCAGTGGATGTGCAACATACGCTAGCAAGCTAGATGGAATTTAGTAAAGAACTATATGTTACTTGAATATTAAACTGATTTGTACAGATGCTTGTGTTGAAAATGTATTTGTAAAGTTGCTTGTTTTAAAACTGTATGAACAGAGTGTCCTGCTGGACTGAGGAAGAAATGTACATGTATTATTGTAACTGCTGAAATGTATATATTGTAACAGAGGATACTGGAAGAGAAGAGGTTAATCTTAACCCTCCTGACTTGGAAAATAGTAAGAAATTAAAATAATTAATTTAGGCCATAACAATCTGTCTAGGAAAACAAGCACTAGGAATCCTTCCGTATTGTATTTTGGGTGAACTAATTGCTACTCTGGAAGGGTGGAGATTTAAAATTGTTTTTATGACTTCCAATAGTTGCAGCAGATCTTAGCAAGGCTCTGTTTGTATATTATTGACACACATGTGCTAAATTCTGACAGCTTCCAATAGCATGGAAACCAGAAGTCAGATGATTAGATGTTTGTGATGTCATTCTGTAATCCATCAATAAAAATGACATTTTAATACTAGGTGAGACTGAAGTCTCATGGCAGCCTGTTTTTGTAACCTGATAAGGAAGGATCCCTCACCTACTTAATTTTGCCTTGCTCTAGTAAATGACAAGGGAATAGTAATTCTTTAGATCATTCAGGAAAATATAGTGAGATTAATTAAGTACTATTTTCTGTATCTGTGTGAATCTATTCATCTGTCTTATTTTAATATTTCCTGTGGTTAAAACTCTGGTGTTTATTGTAAATAGTATTTGAATTTTTTTTATTATTTGTTATTAAATATATTTAAAGTTTTCATTGTGGCTGGTCTTTTAGAGAATATTTTAACCTTTGAGAGTACTCATATCTATTTGGTGACTCTGTGGTCACTCCTGAAAGCCTTATTGCTGTTGGTCAAACTACCATTGGTATTAATATTAATTTCACTAGTTAATTGGGTACCCTTGCAAGAGCCTTAGAATAGCTGGCTTTGGAATATCTGGTGGTGTACACTCTTCTTCAGACATATTACAATGAATCCAACAAACCCTTTAAATACACGATTAAAATACAATTAACCAATGAATATCATACTCTAACAAACTGGTCTCTGCCTCTTAAGAACAGGTTTTAAGGGTGCAACTGCATTAAGACCAGAGCTTCTATCAGCACCTAGTCTAATTATTCATTGTACCTCACAGTACTCAGTTTGATTCACTAAATTTCCCCCTCTAATGTTTCCCTTTACCACTTGCAAAACCATAAAGGTAAAACAATGCCCTGGATATGTACTTATATGCTGATAAAGTGCATTATATGCATTGCATAAATGTATGGCTGATAAATGTTTCAATATCCTCTCTTTAACCTTGCAATTAGTTTTTCCTATATAAAATGAATTACAGGATTGACACTGAGCCAGATATATTACATTCTGAATAACCTTACATACACCTCTTATATCCTTATTATATTTAATATATAGGTTCAACCTATCTGTTGAATAAGGATATAAGAGGTGTATATGAGGTTATTCGGAACAACTGGTGAATTTTATTAACAGATGATGGTCTAAAGGATATAGTAGGGGCAGCACCACATTTCATTTTTAAGAGGAATCGGAATTTAAAATAAATTTTATGTGACAGGAACATTTGTAGGCAGGATAAGGTTAAGATTTCAAGAAGAACAGGGACTTTCCCATGCTTACACTGCAAAGCCTGTCCTTTGATATCTAGGCTTCAGGAATTTTTACACCCTGTGGATCACAGAGTTTTTAAACCACAGTTGTTTTCTGATTGTAATACTATGAATATGGTGTTTCATGAAGCTGCTTTTATTTTATTCTGTGATTTTTTGATTTTTGCTGCCTTTCCTTTGTTCTTGGCTTGGTTTCACAGAGAGAGTGCTGGAGGACTTGGCTTGGACACCAGTCTGAGGACTCAACTCTATAGCTGTGCCAGTGGGGAGTCTTATTGGGGACCTGGTGGGAGATAGAGAGAGAAATCCAGACCCCAGACTGAGTGTGTTCCCTGAGTGCCCCTAAGGGGAATTGTGCTTTATGCAGAGAGCTGCATCTGGAAATACTGGGTGCATCCATTTTTGTTACAATTGAATGTCTCTCTCCAATGCCACTGGTGAGGATTCAGGCTCCTTGCTTGAGAGGAATGTGCCTATCTGGGAATAGATTAACCCATACCCTGTCTTGAGATCCTATCTGCACTGGCATTGCTGATGCCACTACAGTGCTACACTGTCATATCATATGCCTGCAACCCTAGGCTCCACCTTAATAACTTGGCATTTTGCTGGCTGGCTCAATGTAGCCATGTTAAAGGATTGTGGTCTGTAACTACAGTGAATTTCCCTCCTTCCATACAGATATGGTTGAAGTTTCTGCAGTCCCCATACTATGGCTAGACACTTTTTTTTACAACATCTGCATAACATTCCTCCCTTGGTTGGAATCTGTGGCTGAGATATACCACTGGGTGCTCTCCTCCCTCTGAAAAAACCTGGCTAAGTGCAGCTCCCACCCTTTGATTCAAATCATCCACCTGTACAACACATTTGTTGCTGTAATCTGGACTGGCTAACACATGGGGTCTTCCCAAAGCCTCTTTAAGCTTTTGGAATGCCTGCTCACAGCCTGGGGTCCACACTACCTTATCTGGCCTGTTTTTCCTTGTCAGGTCTGTGAGGGGAGCAGCTATTCTACTATGATTGGGAATGAACTTTCTATAGTATCCCACTGTCCCCAAGAATGCCCTCACCTGCTTTTTAGTAAGAGGGGTAGGCCACACCTGAACAGCTTCCACTTTGGCAGGTTCTGGCCTGATCTTACTACTCCCCACTCTGTGTCCCAGGTAGGAGACCTCTGCCATTCTCACCTGACACTTACAGAGCTTAATGGTCAACCCTGCCCTTTGCAGTCTGCCCAGGACCTCCCTGACATGCTGAAGGTGCTCATGCCAGGAATTGCTGTAAATGGCACTATCATCCAGGTAAGCAAGAGTATAATCTCCTGCTCCTGTTAGCATACAATCTACCAGCCTCTGGAAGGTCACTGGGGCATTTTTCATCCCAAAGGGCATCTTTGTGAACTCTTATAATCTGAAAGGAGTCACACAGGCTGACCTCTCTCTAGCAGCGGAAGTCAAGGGCACCTGCTAGTAACCCTTGGTAAGATCAATAGTGGTCAAATTCATAGTCCCACCCAGCTGTTCTAAGGCTTCATCTATCCTAAGCATAGGGTAAGCATCTGACTCTGTGTGACTATTTAGTTTTTTGTAGTCCACACAGAACCTGGAGCTGCCATATTTCTTTGGTACCAGCACCACTGGAGAGACCTAGGGACTGCTGGACTCCTGGATTTCTCCCAGTTCCAACATTTCCTGTATCTCATCCCTCAGAATCTGTCTGACTCATTCAGGCACCCTGTAAGGGGCCTGCTTGATAGGCCTTTGAGGCCCTGTATCCACATGGTGCTGCAACAGGTGGGTGTATCCAGGTTTCTCAGTGAACATGCCCCCAAACTTCTGTAACACTGTTCAGATTTCCTGAACCTGGGACGGTGATAGCTGCTGGGGCATTGCTACCCCTTCAACTGAGCTGTCAGTTTAAGCCTCACTGAGATCAGTCACCAGATCCAACTCAGACTTTTTCTGCCATTCACTGCAAATACTTAGCACAAGGGCCTGCCTATCATGGTAAGGCTTCATCATGTTAACATGGTGCAATTTGTGCCCCTGCCCCTGCCTAGCAGTTTTATCCTGTAGTTAACATCACTGACCTTCCTTACCACATCAAAGGGTCTCTCCCAAGTTGACGGCAGCTTATTGTGTCTGACAGGAATGAGAAGCATAACCTGCTGTCCCACAGTATACACTTGGGCTCAAACATTCCTGTCATACCAAATCTTTTTCTGCTGTTGGGCTCTGGCCAGGTTCTCCTGGGCCAAGCCCATGAGCTCACTAAGCCTTGAACTGAGTTTTAGGACATATGACATAACAGACTCCTTGTGAGATTCACACTCACCCTCCCACTCATCAGAGTCCCCCTCACCCTATGCCGATACAGTAACTGAAAGGGTGAAAAACCTGTCATTTCCAGGGGTACCCCTCTGTATGCAAGCAGCAGATGGGGCAAATATTTGTCCAACTCTCTCTTAAACTGGTCTGCAAATGCCCGTAGCATGGTCTTTAATGTAGAGTTTAACCTTTCCAAAAGACCATTAGACAAAGGACGGTAGGTGGCTGGGTTTTAGGTGCTTTACCCCATAGCACTTCTACAGACAAGCCAGAAAGTCTGAAATGAAATTGGCACCTCTGTTAGTCAGTATTTCTCTCAGGAAACCTGCCCTGTTGAAAATCTCTAACAAAGCATTTGCCACCTTATCTGCCTCAATGAAAGACAGAGCCACCACCTCAGGGTATCTAACAGATTAATCTACTACCACCAGGATATCAGTATTAGACCAGCACTTCTGTGATTAACCGTGGTGACCTTATCGGCCACTCCCACCTCCACCCCTCCCCCCCTCCTCCCCCCCCCCCTTATTTACCTTTTATTTTATTTTATTTTATACCTTACCCATGTATTCATGCCTTATTTGGTACATGTTATTGATGTGGCTCCCTTTATTAAGGATGTCCATATATATTCATGCCTATATATTTCATCAAATTTATATTGTCATCTCACGTTTCTCTGTATGACTTTAAAAAGGTCGATATCTAATGAATATGAAATAAGGAGGTTTATTTACCGGGCTATGACGTTGGTTTAATTCTATTTTGCTTTAGGCTGAGCCTTACTGATTTGGAGGCATTAGTAATTTAATTTATTTAGGATAGGAAACAGCGTTTATATATATGTATATATAGGTTAGTTTTTTAACGTCAACTAAATAACATATGACTGTTGGCTAGGTTCTGAGGAGTTTTTATATATTTTATATGCTGTGTATATACAATGTGATCATTTTAAAGTGCGTATAAGTCTTGTTCAGATGATATGAATTGTTCTGTCTGCACTAATTAATTGTTGATTGGGGCGTATGCCATGTATATAAAGGGTCTGATTAATTTTGTGTAATGTAACCTGATGAAGCGCACTTGTTTGAGTGCGTGAAAGCGCTTGTTCTTTTCCACATTAAATTACTGTTTTACTCATCGTGGTGGTTCCAGTGATTTGTTTGATACCACCAGGATATACTTCTTCCATGTGGAACTTGGGGTACACAGAAGTCCCACAATATCCATAGCTACCCTCTGAAATGGCTCCTCAATTACAGGCAATGGCATCGAAGGAGCTTTGCCCTTGTCTCCTGCCTTACCTACTTTTTGGCACTGCTCACAGGTCCTGCACTACCTTGTTACATCCCTGGAAATCCCAGGCCAGTAAAATGTCTGCATAATATGTCTCTTGGTATGCTTTATGCCCGTATGACATGCAAAAGGAATGTCACTGGCGATGGCTAGAAGTGCCAGATGGTAGTCTCTAGGCACTACCAACTGGTGTATTACCTCACCCTCTAGCCCTCCCTCAGGGGTCCATTCTCTGAGTCTATACAATAACCTTTTGTTCACAGACTCCCCTGTTCCCTGAGAATCAGGTGCCTCCCTAACTACCTCCCTCAAGCCCTCAGTGTAGTGTCCGAGAGCTTTGCCTGTCTCAAGTCTATCTTTGTAACTCTTCCCAGCTCCCCTTCCACAGGAAGTCTGGTATCCTCTGGCATCGGTGCCTCACTGTCAGCCTGGGTACTACCACTCACCTCTGCCCTTTCAGTCACTCTGTCAAAGGAACACAAGTACCTACCAATGGCTGTGGCTCACCTTCAGGCTCACTGCTACAGGGTAGCTCCCTCCCTGAAATAGCCACCCCACCAGCACTAGTTTCAGGTGTGATGTCTGTCTGGGTCTCCCCCAAGCTACCAGATCCACATGCCTGTCTCCAAGCCTGACTGCATTTAACTGCATGCACACAAGGTACTGCATTATCAAACTCATTCCCTATCAAGATACATGCAGGGATATCCTCAAATACATCCATCCCAAGTAACTATCATATTGAAAACACACCCCTAACAGTCGACCAGTAGTCAGGGACTTGAGGACACATAGACAGTAAAGTAGCATTGACTATCACTTCTCCACACTAGTGAGGAAAACATTGTGTATTGAGCAACTTATAAACAAAGGTATGGCATCTAGGCCTGAGGAAGTCATTATTCTGCTATATTCAGCATTCGTTAGACCTGTCATTGAGTACAATGCTCCCTTTGGTATATACCTGACCAGGCACATCCAAAAATTGTAACGCCCACAGAGGTTCCTCACTACAAGAATACAAGTAAGATGTTTTATGCAGACTGCCTCAAAGCCCTATTCCTGTATTCTGTCTCCTACATGCTGTTGAGAGGAAATCTATGCCTGGCATACAAAACATTGTCAGACCCCACTCTGATGACCCTCTGGCATATCTGCAAAACAAACAGCACCATAATTACCCATTCGAAAGACTTAAACTTTGCCTGTGATATAAATAGGACCTGCTGGAAAGACAGGTAGGTATCCCGGAGACTACCCATTCTCTGGAACAGACTTCCCATCCATGTGAAGCAGAGTTCCTCCCTAACCTAATTCAAGTATAACTTGGACAATTGGATGGAGAACAGGAAACTCTTACCTGGTTTAGCATCTGTGTCTCTAATAGACTCAGGCAGCCTGTAAATGGCTCATCAGCCAAGCCCCTGTTTGTAAATGTTTCATCTCTCAAGCCCCTGCTTACACTTATTAAGGGTACCAGAACTTGTCAGAAATTTGGGATGCATAGCTAGGCTTAAAAAGACCCTAGTGGTCATCAGCTTAGTACACATGTATGAACCTATGAATCTAAAGGCCAGCCTGATGCCAGTGGCACTTCAACCTGTGCCAAACTGTATGCATAGTGCAAACAGAATATTCAAACCAAGGTTCATAGTTCTTCATAGAGATAGGGCAAATATGACTTTGGGCCAAGGAATCCAAGGCATGACAGATGGAACCATTATATATACATCTTCACCAGTACATCCACAGTCAGCACCACTGTTCAACTGAAACTGAGGGAGAGCACTGGAGAACATAACATCAATGATCTTACTTAAATTGCACTCTTTCTTCAGTTCGAGGTTGGGGGGGCTCAAGTTAGGTAGGACTAACTCAAAGTGCACAATAAAGTGGTCTGGCCACCAGACTGGCTCCACCACTAAGCTCAAGGAGACCAAGTCTAATAAAAAGACTAAGTCCAGTGTATGCCCAAGCCTATGCATTGCAGTGGTAAATACCTGAGCAGACCCAAAACCATTTGTAATAAAACTGAAGTTGTGGAAAAGAGGCACTGATTAATCATCAGCCCAGATAGTGAAGTCCCCTAGCATCATAATGTACTGCAGCCCAAGACTGAGGCAATGAGGAAGTCAGTGAACTTTTGTAGGAATGTTCTCACACACCCTGATAGATGGTAGATGAAGAAAAACCTAAAACTTGTCCCTATGATTAGGATATGTTCAAAGGAGACAGTCTCTTTAGTGTCCATTTTGGTCAATCTGATCCTGTTGTTACTGTATACCACAACCCCACCCCCTGACTCTAACCCTCTTAGGACAATGTACGACCAAAACTCCAGATGGAATACAGGGTACCAAATATGGGGCAAAATTTAAATCAAGTGAATTCTTGGCTATGAGCACAATGCCAGATTATGCAACAGATCAGAACTGATTTCATGCTTGTTGAGAGAGGATCAGAGACATTGGTCCCTACCACTTGACCTTGATGATTTAAAGGGACTCTGGGTATTGTAAGGAGACAAGAGTCCCTATAATTCCATCAGGGAAATAAGATCAAATCCCCACAGTCCAGAGCAGGTATTGGTACTGGGGAGGTCCCCACATACTGTCCCCTATGTCCGCTTCAATGTTTAGTCAGGATATAAAAGCATCTGCACAACTAGAAGACTTTAACTGGCAGCCTAGGCATGACAAAAGGGTGTAAGTACAAGAATAGTACATGACTATAACTAATAAGCATACTAAAATATCTTAAAACTACAAGAAAAATGCTCACTGTTAAGTATAAATAGACACACTGTCTTTAAAATAAACTATAAAATTGTCATAAATAATAATATGAAACATAAAACTGTAAGAATAAATAATGATATAGTCCTTTGATACAGTTCAAACAGATTCCAGCTCAGGTCAGACAAAGAATAAAGCGTAAAATACCTTGCGAGCTTTAGCTAGAGCTAAGCCTCTCCTCACATGCACATACTACCATCCCTCTCAACTGTCTATCATTTTACAGACTACTCCTACTGTTGTCTGTTATATATTCCCCATCCATCATAACTTGCTGACTGTTGCAATCATTACATAATGACAGACATTACACTTTCATACTTCTTATTATGTAAAAAATATCCTACCACACTAACTCTTCAATTGGTGTTGAGGGTTAAGGTGCCTGCTTTACAAGTTGCCTGGTGTCTAATGCAGGTTGTGAAAGTTGCTGGCACTCTCTCTCTCTGAATGTAAAATTGTTAACTAGTGAGGTACCACATGAATCAGTGCCATGCCTGCTCCTGTTTGGCATTGTTTTGCAGAAATCTAATCCAATATCCCAGTAGTGTGGTTGACCAAGTTTGCTGGTGACTACAAGTTTGGCACTGTTATCCACACATCCAAGGATAGTAAACAGCTTCAACACGGGCTATAATATGCACATACCTGGTGTATCAAAAACAGTGTTAATCTAAATGCTGAAAAGTGAAGAGTAATAGCATTTAGCATTTCATATGTTAGAAATGGTACTCCTCTTCAGACAAATACTGTTGAAAGAGACCTAGGTATTTATGTTGACAACACTCCCTCCTTTAGTCATCATATTTCCAGTCATAAAATCCTTCTAGTTGGTCCAGTTAATTTCCAAGAGAATATCTTCAAGATCTAAAGAAGTCATTCTACTACTGTATTAATCTCTTTTTAGACTCATCAGTGAATATAATGCCCCCTTTGGTATGCATAAATTCAAACATATTGCTCAACTGTAAAGGCCAAAAAGATACCTAACCAAGAAAATGAAAGGCCTTAGATCTTTCAACTATCCCAATATATTAGCATGACTCTCCTTATACTCAGAAGCCAACAGGCTGTTCTCAGGTGACCAAGCTCTCACTTTTTGACCCTAGAAAGACCCAGTCCTATTTGACCTCCTATTTCTTTGCAAAACCAGTGGCTCTACAAACACCCTCTCTAGAGGCCTAAATTTACACAAGTCAATAAACAAGATTCCTTGAAGAGATGGTCTCCTACTGCAGCGTATTCCAGGCCTACAGAGTAGGTTACTACTACAAGTCAAACAAAGTACTACTTTGACTACACTGAAGGTTAATTTTGATGATTAGATGGGTAGACACAAATTTACATCGGGTTTATCATGTACAGCCCTGCTCAGCTTTGGAAATGAGAGCTGTAAGTGTTGGAAAAGGGAGGCGTGAACTTTTAAGTGACTCTTTAAAGGTGTATATGGATAAGTATGCCATGGTCCTTATGGTCACTTGTCTAATGTTGCTCCTGTGTTCTAATATTTAAAGGTTCTACAATTAACATTTAAATGATTAGAAGGTTTTGATATAGAATATTGAAACTAATTAGACAGCATTAATATCATTTAATTTTCAAAATTATCGTCTATTTCTTTAGGAATGTTAACAGTTTTTTAATTGCATAATCCCATATGTATTTATTTCATTTAGCTTGATTTGACTTATCAATCTATTTTAGCACTTCTTTTATGATAGAAATGTTTCCATTTAGCTTGACACAGCATATGAATCCATTATAGCAATAATTTAATGATGGATGCTAATACATATATACCAGGTAGCCCTATACCCTTTTTCTAAGATATTATATAATTCTCATAGGGTATCCACTGTTTCTTTGCATACCAGATAAATGTAAATAATAAGTTATTTATGAGGCTTATTTCTTTTTTTCCTGCTGTATGGTTTGTTTTTCCAGCTCCATTGCAGAAGTTCATCTAATGAATTTCCTTCTGTATTTGTGCCTGAGGCAGATTTTGAGATATATCTGTCAAATTTATTAGCTGACCTGGTACGTTTCACTAGTTATTGGCATCTTTTTTTTTTTCAGAAGTGAAAGGGAAACATTAATCAGGTTAATAAGGTTGTGCAAGAACAAACAACTGATAAAATATAATCAGATCCTGCAGATAGACTAGTGGTGGACCGTAGCTGGGATAGCTACTAAAGTTAAAAAAAATGACACGGATATATGAAACTTGAATTATGTCACTGATAAAACAGAACGAAAAAAAGATGAAAAATCACTTCTTTTAAATCCACAGAAACCTCACTGCTTGAATTGGCAAGATGTTGAACTAAAGTGTAACAAAAGACTGTTACACACTGATGTTTAGCAGTTCAAAGTTAAGTAGGACTAAATCTGTTTATATCCCAGGCATATACATTCCTATAACTCTTCCAAATGATGCAAAGTAACTTGAACACAACTCACAACAGTCTGTGTGGGGAGACCATAACAAGCATAAAAAAGTACCTTAGAATGTTTGTAAAAGCTGATGAAATGTTGTAGAGCTAATGCCTGGTTGCTCAGGAAGTCCTGACTATCCGTTTAGCTTGTGGTAGAGAAAACCCAATCCAATACTTTGTAGTTAGAAAAACACAAGAAGCTTCCCTTTGCAAACTCAATAGTTCCAAACTTGCAGGAAGCAAATGAAGCACTAGAAGCACTAGCACAATTGCTATGTAAACAAACTCAGAAGTTCCAAACTCATGCACTGTTATACACTGATGTTTAGAAGTTCAAAAGTAAAGTAGGACTAAATCTGTTTATATACCAGGCATATACATTCCTGTAACTCTTCCAAATGATGCAAAGTAACTTGAACACAACTCACAACAGTCTGTGTGGGAGACCACAACAACCATAAAAAAGTACCTTAGAATGTTTGTAAAAGCTGATGAAATGTTGTAGAGCAAATGCCTGGTTGCTCAGGAAGTCCTGACTATCCGTTTAGCTTGTGGTAGAGAAAACCCAATCCAATACTTTGTAGTTAGAAAAACACAAGAAGCTTCCCTTGGCAAACTCAATAGTTCCAGACTTGCAGGAAGCAAATGAAGCACTAGCACAATTGCTGTGTAAACATTTGCTAGGTCTTGATAAAGAGATGAACGCTAACTTGCAGAAAGCAAATATGGGTAGAGTGTGTGTTCTGACCTATACCCCTCACAGCACCAAGATTAAGGACATTATAAAGAAATATTGGGACATTATCACAGTATCAGATGTCAACAAAAATATACTGGGTGAGGAACCCAAGATAGTATACAAAACTGGTCCCAACATAAAAAGATTACTGGAACATTCCAAGTTAGGGAAAGGCAGAAACTATAATAAAGACAAGGTTTTCACCAGAAAGTGCGGAAGATGCAAACAATGTACACATATAAACACCAACAGTGATATTGTTTTGAATGACATTAATCACAGTAAAATTAGGAGCATAGGTGGAAATTGCAGCACCAAGCACATAGTATATTTAGCTCTGTGCAAAAAATGTCCAGCCTATTATATAGGCAAAACAGAAAGAGAGTTAAAGAAATGTATTTATGAGCATTATTATAAAATTAGGAAAATGGATAGTAAAAATGCCCTATACAGACACATCAAGGAATATGGTGAGGGACACACATTCTCCTTTATGATAATAGATGAGGTGAAGGAAATTTGGAAAACAAGACTGGCCTGTAAAGAAAGCAAGTGGCAGATTTTAACTGATTCCACCAGGAAGATTTTATAAGTATAAAACCATTTTTAATTCTTGATACATAATATTTTTATGGCTGCAATATTTGATGAAATGTAAGTACACATAGTGAATTTAATTCATGTTTTAGTATTTCAATCACAATACCATATGAATAATTATTTTTAGTGACTTTTAAAATCAATATTTATAATTATATATACATTTGTATTTACTTTTGGTATGTATATACATAAATCACCAAGATTTATATGTTTTTATATAGGTCCAATATTAGTTATGTTACAAATGGAGTACTGTTTCTTTAAATTGAGTAACAAAGTTTTCCAAAACTGTTTTTAAATGAGTTAATTAAATGTTTTGCACTAGTTAACTAGTGCTTTAGGAATGCTATCGTTGTAATAAAGGATTCATTTTCAGTCTTTTTGCTTCCTATGAGTTTGGAACTTGAGTTTGTTTACACAGCAATTGTGCTAGTGTCATTTGCTTCCTGCAAGTCTGGAACTTTCTAACTACAAAGTATTGATAGTCAGGACTTCCTGAGCAACCAGGCATTTGCTCTACAACATTTCATCAGCTTTTACAAACATTCTCACAGACTGTTGTGAGTTGTGTTCTTGCATCATTTGGAAGAGGCAACCAGGCATTTGCTCTACAACATTTCATCAGCTTTTACAAACATTCTAAGGTACTTTTTATGGTTGTTGTGGTCTCCCACAGACTGTTGTGAGTTGTGTTCTCATTTGGAAGAGTTACAGGAATGTATATGCCTGGTATATAAACAGATTTAGTCCTACTTTCTTTTTGAACTTCTAAACATCAGTGTATAACAGTGCATGAGTTTGGAACTTCTGAGTTTGTTTACATAGCAATTGTGCTAGTGCTTCTAGTGCTTCATTTGCTTCCTGCAAGTTTGGAACTATTGAGTTTGCAAAGGGAAGCTTCTTGTGTTTTTCTAACTACAAAGTATTGGATTGGGTTTTCTCTACCACAAGCTAAACAGATAGTCAGGACTTCCTGAGCAACCAGGCATTAGCTCTACAACATTTCATCAGCTTTTACAAACATTCTAAGGTACTTTTTTATGCTTGTTATGGTCTCCCCACACAGACTGTTGTGAGTTGTGTTCAAGTTACTTTGCATCATTTGGAAGAGTTATAGGAATGTATATGCCTGGGATATAAACAGATTTAGTCCTACTTAACTTTGAACTGCTAAACATCAGTGTGTAACAGTCTTTTGTTACACTTTAGTTGAACATCTTGCCAATTGTTTCTGTGGATTTAAAAGAAGTGATTTTTCATCTTTTTTCGTTCTGTTTTATCAGTGACATAATTCAAGTTTCATATATCCGTGTCATTTTTTTGAACTTTAGTAGCTATCCCAGCTACGGTCCACCACTAGTCTATCTGCAGGATCTGACTATATTTTATTAATCAGGTTAAGGCATATGTTCAGAATCACAGAGTGAGGCAAACAAAATTAGATTTGAGGGTACAAGGTGCATCTTATTATCAGCTCACTGACATTATTTAGCCTTAGCCAGATCACGAGGCTTCATTACAACTAAGGAGCACATCTGTAAGTAAGGAATCCACCCCTGTTACAACATTTCTAGGCAGAAGCAGTAGAAACAAGCAATCATTCTGTACCAGAAAAACTGTATGTGTGTGGGGGGGGGGGGCAAGCCCCCATGATAGTAAGGAATTCTTACGTGCTCCTGTTGTATCACTACCTTTCAAGACAAAAGAATACCAAACCTGTAGAAAGGCAAGGAGGCCCAAAGAAAAGTGAGGAGCAAAGAAAAAAACAAATTTAGGTGCTCTTTTCATTAGGTAGGGTTGACATAGGGTTGATGTGAAATCTGGTTTGTGACACTACATTAGGCACACACTAAGAAAACACTATGAAGCCTACTTAATGCAGTGCTGAGTTAGGAAAGGTAGAAGGTAGAGGATGTCTGAGTGGCATGATATCAGACAGACTACAGAAAGATTATGGAATGAATGCCAGGCATAAGTGCAAAACATTAGTTATCAGCATTGTAATATGCAATCATTAATACATAATTAATTTCTGATTTGCTTTTAAGTATTGCAGTATCTCAGGGGTTTCTCTTTTCTTTGTGATTCACTATATTGAGATAGTATGAGTAAGTAGCAGGGTTGAAGGGTGCATTCCTGATGATAGGGTTGCAGAGGGTGAAACTCCTTGAAAAGTTTGTATTTTTTTAATCTTAATTGAATGCTGGCTATAATTAGCAATGCACTTTTTACGATTACATAGTGTCGAATGCAGATCACTCATACATTTGTCATTGAGCTGCACAGAATATAGGGGGCACGAGGTTTAAAGTAGGGCAAGAAGAAAAGGGGAACATGATGTACATTTTAAGTAAAATTAGACAAACTCAGATTGCCCAAATGTTGTTGTCTTTCGGCTTTTCCCGGTTAGGGGTCGCCACAGCGGAACTCTGGTCTGCTAATGATTGGCAGTAGATTTTCACAAACGTCGAGGTGCCAGCTTGACGTTCAACCTTCAGCAAAGGCATTCCCATTTACGCATGTCTTTTGAATGCCCAAATACATTTCACCAAATCTTTCAGATATCCAAGAAACTTTTAAATGAAGTATCGAACCATATTAGAAGGTACATCACCACTGGAGACAACAGATAAAACAATACCCACTAGAACTTTGCAGTTTATTTGAATAAAAATATGACATTTCTGGCACTAATAAACAGTTTCTATTCATTCAACACAGGTCCACAGGTGAATACTAAGCTTACTGCCTTGAAGGGCCATATCAGAATCAAACACGTTACCTTGCATCTACAAGGTGAAGACCTTATCCATAACATCAAGTCCACACTGTAAAGGTTGCAGTATTTCAAACCACTAGCTGATAATGCTGACATTTCATGTTACTGCTGGTTGGAATTACATCCTGACACATTACGTCTTTGTGTTCTGCCCTTCCATTGCTGTAATAGCCATTTGTCACTCACAAAGCAATTTCTTACACATTATAATATTTATGTTCTGTAAGCTGCAATTTTTATCAATCTGCCTCTAAATAAATTTCTTGCATTTATCATATCTAATTCCTATTAGTCATAAAGTTTTGAATTCCCTCCTTCTGATATAACCTCTACAAAATGTTTTTGCTGGCTCTCATCAAGTTCATTAAGGAAATTAAGCAACTTTGAAACTCATTCTAAATGTGCCTGAATTTAATGATCTTTCAGATCTCATTGTGTCTCTACAGACTGAAAGGCATGTCTTATTAATATGCAAACCTCTGGTATCACTTTCATTCTTCACTCATTCATTTACATTTTATTGATCGATTAACCCCATGGGCAGAGCCCATTTATAGAGGGGAACTGGAGATAAAAGTTCTTTAAGACATACCAAATATACTTAATACAACACTCATAGTTAACTTTCTTGGTTAAATAATAATAAAAATAGTAAGAAAAAAATAAAAAAAAATGCACAATGAATTTAAAAGCATTGTAATGCAATATTGCTTTCTAGCTAAATAGGTATTAGTACAGTAAAAAGACTATTCATACACTAATAATGAAACATTTTTTTCACACAGTTGCTCTACTTTTTATCTTTTTCTAAATGTATTTGGTCATGAATGTAATATTTATTTTTACACATCAGTTACTACAAATGTTTATTTGTTGCACGGGGTATGTCTGTCACCCATACAGCATTGAGAAACTAGTTGTTTCATTATTTCTTTCCTGTTCTGTAAAAAATAATTCAAACACTAATAAACCTTTATTTCTTTTCTTCTTTTTTTCAGACCATAAACTTAGTTTGATTAATTCAACTTGGTTGTTTGGCACTACCTTCCTGTTTCAAATCCACACTTTCATGGATGTCTTGCCCTAGTCACTCCCAAATATGCTAAAATTATTTGCTCAAAGGGATTTTGTAATTTTCCAAACCACTGAAATCTGACAGAATAACAATGTCAGCCTCTCTTTTGCACCAGCTTTTATGAAAGACTGGTGCCAGGCTTGTTTGTGACATTCTGCTGATTGTCACTCTTGTGTCTAACTACTAACTTGAAAAACTGCGATTTCTATCTCAGGATTGAGATCATAGTATCTTATTGATGCCTCCTTTTCCTTGAAATGCAGAAACATTGGACTGGTTGGTACAGAGTGATAAAGGAGACCTGCCTCCTGCAAAAATGCTTTATTTTTTTACTCGCGAGAGGGGCGTGCTCACAGGTGTGTGTGTGTGTGTGTGTGTGTGTGTGTGTGTGTGTGTGTGTGTGTGTGTGTGTGTGTGTGTGTGTGTGTGTGTGTGTGTGTGTGTGTGTGTGCGCGCGCACACTTTGGGTGTCATTTGCATTTGACTGCTTCCAGTGTTTTTTTTTTTCTAATAGCACTTGTGAAGGTGTATCACAAATGAGTCAGAGTTTCATTAGGAAGCGGAACAGGAAGTATAGCTGTCCTTTTTCAGGAAGCCTATGCTACACCTTGACTTATTAAAAAGAAAATTTTAGTAAATGAAACTCTATATAGCTACAAATTGGTTGAATCCATCTCAAACTTCATGGGACAACTTCAAGATTTTAGCGATAAAACACATATTAGCCCACAAATGACTAATTAATGATCATACCAAACATATGAATAATCTGAAGATCTGGGAACAAATGTTCAGTATTATACTGGCTTAATGTACCGAGCCCAGGATAACCCTTGGATATAAATACTATAAAGTCAAATTTTATCAGAAATCATATTATTATAAGATACTATACCTATTGATAAGACTCTTCATATATTCTTTTTTGTTAAAAATGGAAGCATTCATGTATATAGTGTACATATGTTGTAGGATTGTTGTTAGAAGTATTGTTTGGAAATTACCTGTGTATTTCCCGGTCAAATGTGTGTATGAACAAGTTGAAAAATAATAAAGAATTATTATTGAAAAAAAAAAGAAAATTTAACAGGGAAGGTAAAGACAATCAAAAGGCTATTTCCAGGCACAGCCTTGAAGTATAAAATATCTGTGTTGGTGATTATATTTCTTTATATCGGCACTGCATTCTACTGACACTCAATACATTTAAAAGCTACATCAAGACACATCAGTCACATCCCAAGCCATTAAATAAATCTGATCACAAAATTAAACCTAATAGTTTCCTGATACAGTTGTCTCACCTCCTGCCCTATACATAGATTAATACTACAGACAAAATTAAAACATATATCATACAGTTGCAAAACATACACACATTGCATTCTTTTACAACAACACTACCACAATAAATCAATCTCCAATGTCATTTTTCACCTTCCACATCCCCTTTGTGGTGGGATTTATCCCCACAACCTGTACTTTAATATACTAACTATATGGTTGCACAACCCTGAGAAAAGAAAAGCAGACAATGTTATGCTGCAGTCAATACAATGTAAGTCAGCTACAGCATAACACAATGAAAGTACTCCAAAGTTCCCTTTTTTAAAGTACTTTGGCCAACGTAAGGTTTACTTGACTAGCAACATGGATAAGTAAGCAACATTACAGATCACATTAGATGAACAGTTCTTTACTGCTATGGAATGCTACTTGTTTAGAGGTGTTGTGATTTGGGGCTGCTGGTATGCATTGGGTGCTGTTATTGTGTAGTCCTTAAGTGGGCAGCAGCAGCAGAGTACAAGTCCAGGACCACAGAACACCGCAGGTAAGGTAGCTGTGCCTTTTATATACTCTTGTATGATCTCAGAATTGATATATACAACATTGTGGGGGTATGGGGTACAGCCCTCATATGGAGAGGTACAGGGGGCAAGCCCCTGGCAAAAAACACTTTTTTTATGGAACCCAATGGATCTAGAGTCAATGCACTTTTTATATACATCAAAACACAATGAAGTGGCAGTTTGATGAACTTTCATAGTATCATACTCTCAAACAAACAGACACATACACACATTTTTATATATGGAGCCTATGTCACCTTACTGAAAAGCAATATACTGAAAGGCATAATATTATATATAATATGTACAATGCTAACATGCTAAAATGTTGAAATCAAAATACTCTCCTAAATGACTAGAGATCTGGAGTAGGATGTGAGACAGAATATTTGTAAGTTTTGACATTAATTTCCCAAGTCATACTTACCTTACCTGCATGCATTTGATGTTCCATTTATTAAAAATCTTCAAATATATATATATTTATAGACTCATATACACACACATAAACACATACTCCACACGCATTAACATGTATGTGGGTTTCCTTTTGTATCCCTTAGTAAAACATAACCTCCTTTAAAGTCATGGAGAAAGCTAAAAGATTTACTAAATTTTCCCACAGAAAAAAACAGATTGTAAAGAACTCAGTAGGGATATATGTGCGTGTGTGTGTGTGTGTGTGTGTGCGTGTGTGTGTGTGTGTGTGTGTGTGTGTGTGTGTGTGTGTGTGTGTGTGTGTGTGTGTGTGTGTGTGTGTGTGTGTGTGTGTGTGTGTGTGTGTGTGTGTGTGCAGACAAGGCCCAGGGCTTGATTCTGTTCTCTGGTTATTGCTTAGGCTTGTAATACTCTGCTGACTGACTGAGTAGTATTTGCCTATGTGTGCATATCAAAATTGCCATGGGGCATAAAATAATGATTATTACAATTATTACTATTAATATTACTGGCATTGGTTCCTTTGATATTTAATGATAACAGCAATCAATGTTAATATGATCAAATTAATAAATTACATAGGAATAGAACCATAGAATCACAGAATCATAAAGTATACAAGGTAGCTGGGCCAGAAGGCTATTAACATGTTGCCAGTACCCACCACAGACCTTACCTCCCTTTTCAAGGAGGAAAAGGCCAGTCATAACAGGGGTGAATTTATGAATGCTCATCCAATTATCTGCTTTCCTTTTGCTTAATTTGAAGAAGAAGTTTGTTCCAGAGAATGAGTAGGTACTGCATGACAATTCTAGTTCCCCACCTTGTTTTGTTTATTTGTCTTGTCCTAGTATTTGTAAAACTGTCTTATTTATGAAGGTATAAGAGATCTTGTACTACAGAATCTCTTATGGCATGATAAGTGAAACACATATCACCCCCAAGAAGTGTACTGAGCCATAGCTGTCTCATCCTGCACCTGGAGCTGGTCTCCAAAGTACCACCCTGCCCTTTAGCTCTTTACGTGAAGAGCAAAAAAGGACTTGAACTTATTACAGAAAGTGATTAGTTTGCCAAGTCGTTCACAGATTTCAGTACTTAAATGTGCTAGAAAAGGATAATGGCTATTCATGAAAGTACAAAATAACGCTTTGTGTTGACTTATCAGAAATATTTTATAAACTTTAAATGAATAAATGAAGTGCATCTTTGTCTAAAAGAATTTAAGCATTTATGCTTGGACACAAGTTAACTTTGGAATGGTAAAATGTGTTAATGTGTTTTTAAAAGAAAGCAATATTTAGTGCACCAGTTAAAAAAGGATCACAACATAGTGTCAGTGGTTCAACAGCTTCCATGCTCACCTTTGGTGCTGGGAGATCTGAAGGCTGTAAATTCTCTTCCCCCACCAGGTACTAGAATTAATTGTCCAATACTGACATTGCAGTGCTGCATGGTGGGGGGGGGGGGGGGGGGCTGGCCTTCTGAATGTGCCGTCCTTCATATGAGATATTAAACTGAGGTCCTATCTGCTTGAGTTGGTGGCAGGTCAGGTGAATGTAAAAGATCCCCTGGCATTTATCTTCCTTTATGTATAACTTGGATGACTGGATGGTAGCCAAAAATTTACTCTGGGACTGACTGGTATTGCCCTCCTGGAGAAAGGAATTGTGGCATGAGGGAGGGTAATGGCAAGATGTGAATGGTCATAAGGCTTAGTGCCCTTGAAATATCTATGACTGATGGAAAACAGGCCATACTGAACTGCGCTGTGCAGTGTTAGACACAAACTGAATTATATAGACTACAAGAATAGACTGGCAGTGCACCAGTAAGTAGATTTCAGTTCTTTGTCTTTCAAGACATTATTGTTTTTGTTTTGTTTTGTTCTGTTTTTCTTCCAAATAAATATATTTCATTTAAAACTGAAACATTAGCTGCTTTTATTGCTACAGATTCTCTGCTTGAGTTGTTCGTCTCCCAACTCAGGAAGAAATGCAAGTATTTCTAATTGAAATGGTAAATCCTGACCTGGCTTATTTGGATCCTCTCAGCATGTATGGTAAACTGTATGAGAAGTATACAAGCCCTTGTGATCTTTTAAGGATTTGGTCTGGCAAAGAGGAATATTCACAGAAATAAGAATGACAGCTTTGGCAATGTATTTTCATTTGGTGAATTTGTTCTGTGAAGTTAAAAACGTGCGTGTATTGAACTTGTTACTGTATTCTGTTCAGAACAGAAATTTAACTGAGGTTGCTGTAGTGAAATTTAATAAGATCTTAGTAAAAAGTACTACATCTGCTCACAACACAAGTTCAGTCAGTGACCAGCTCCTGCTTGGCCTCCACAATAATAACCAAACTCACTGGGAATTCCAAAAATAAGTGGGTCCCATAAAAATACTTGGAACAGATAATTGTGTGCAAGCTTATTTGTCAGTATTTGAGTGTTATGTAGTTAGACAACACTGATCCTAAGCAGAGTGGATAGGATACTGTCCTCACATCTAATGGGCACGAACTAAAACCATACATGCACCTTGAGGATACCGATAACACTAGTATCAAAAACTGAAAGAGGAAATTCTGCTTATAGCTGAGGCTTCACCAAGGGCCTAGTTACTTAAATTTCATTACTAGACAATTAGTATGGACTGACCTGTCAGGATGGATGATTTAATCTTTTTTTTTTTTTTTGATATTGTGGCTAGAACCTCATGCAAATAATTTAAGTAAGGTTCTAGAAATGTTGGTTATAGATGCATTTAAAAGGACATGCCTAGTAACTTGAATATTCCAGTGTGACCTTAACTCATCTGAACAGCTAGTCGCTTTAGTGGAATATCTGTTGTTAATTAAAAATTCAAGCCCTAAGTCTGATGTGCATACACTGAGGGCTAATAATAAGCCTTCACCTGAGTTAATAATAAGCCTATGTTTCTTTGCGTACAAGTAAGAAAAAAATGCTGCCATTTGAGCTGTTGTAAATGTTTGAGAAGACAGCATATATCAAAGTACTGCACAGTTGATAGCAGCAATACTCTACTCGTATAAACAGTTTCAACACTGGCAAACAAGCTGCACCTGAAAACATGCCTATGGTCTGTGTTACTGGAAGCATGCCTATGGACTGTGATAATGCTGACATTTCACTACTACAACTGTACAAACTGTTTTTGTCACTAAGTTGTTACTAAACTTGTTAAATGTACTGATGTGGTAGAAGGGAAAAATTTGCAGGGTTTTTTGGACTCTGGGAGCATAATTATAAGAGTCAGAATGCAATATATTTACAAGCCCAGAGCTACTACTAAGCAGAAATTTGAAGTACGCAATGAACATAGATACAATACAGTGTACTTTAACAGATAGAAATAGAAACCCTTCTAGGTAAAGTGTTATACATAACTTAACACGTTGCAATAATTGGCCAAAGACTTTCCACAGTTCAAAAAACTATGGAAGATAAGGGGAGAAGAGTCCAACCATCTATACAAACAAAACACTAGTAAAAAAAAAGGTATTGGACTAGAAGATACAAAAAGAATAAATATTTGGCTCTGGATGGAAAGTTTGGCTAAATCTGATTTAAAGTCTTATCAAAAGACTCCAAAACATAAAATAATAAATTAAGTCAGCATGGATACTAACAGGGACAAATATCATAATTAGGAACACACAATGAGAAATAGGCATACAAACTGGGGAGGAAATAGATGAGTATCATAGTGAAAAAAAGGAAAAGGGATCAAGACCGATTTCTGAGCTTCTCTCTGCTCCACCCACCAATGAGCCATGCAGAAACAGAAACAGATCTATAAGGATAAAGAAGTTCAGATTACTACGTAAGTAGAGAAAGGGCAACCACCCATACCTCTTATGTAAGAATATGATTTTTATGAGTTTCCCTCTTTTTTTCTTTTTGAAAGGTGAACTAGATAAAGGGGAAAAAGTCTGTAAACTCATTTATAAGAGAGGTGGACAGAGCCTCTAATTCAAGTCAGGGTATTGATAAAAACAATGCTGGCCTGCCTGACATACAGATAAGCTATGTCAATTTCAAGAAAGTCCAGTGGGAAGGCAATATTCTAAGTAGAGCAAGAAAGGGCATAGCAAGAACAGAAGGGGAAACAGAGGTTCAGAACAGCCCCGCATCTTTAACTAGACATTCAAATAAGAAATGATTTGCTATATGGGATAACCAAAGACAGAACAGATATAGAGATATTGATTAGTTACAAGGCCTTGTAGAACATTTGCAAAGAAGTTAGCATGCAACCACATTTTGAGCTGTCACTTAGGAATTTATAAGACTAAAACTAGGATTTTTAACTGGATTGTACTGACCTGATGGTATGAAGGACATACAATTTTTTTCTATAGCTTGCCCAGAATGTCAAATGACAGGGGTTTAATAGCGCTTTGATACTTTGCCTATCATGGAATCCCATTTAAAGGAATCAACTGAAGCAAACAGTGCAGCAACCATAAAAGTTCAACTAGAAAAGAAAAAGCAAATTCACCTCTATTCAGTGAACAAAAGTTTATTGTAATGCCAACAAACAAAGAATGGTTTTGAATAAAACAAGCTTCCTCAGAACACCATAGCTTGCATCACAGTTGTTTAAATAACTTTTTTGGCGCCAAAATTCAGTTTGAAATTTTAAAGCTATACACACATCCTTGACCATTGTTCTCTATTCATAAAATATTAAATGATATTCATATTATTTCTAAAAGCAATGTTACATATAATATGTGTTGATAAAGTGAACAAGTTAAAAAACTGAAAAAATGTTAACAAAAACATTTACATTTAGATCATATCAAAACATGTTTAAAAATATATAACAATATACCTAATAGATAGTTCATTTTAAGACCAATAGTGGTTTGACAGATACAGTGTCATTTAAACCTGGTATATTTGGCGCCAAAAAAGTTATTTAAACAACTGTGATGCAAGCTATGGTGTTCTGAGGAAGCTTGTTTTATTCAAGTGAAAGCGCTTAACCATTCTTTGTTTGTTGGCATTACAATAAACTTTTGTTCACTTCTACTTGGTTTCATTGAAGGTGTTGTGGACTGTTATGAGCGTTGAATAGAGGTGAATTCCCAAGACACAGAGACGGAATTTTGCACACAGTGCATTTGCTGCTTTTTCTTTTCTAGTTGAACATTTAAAGGAATGGATATTATATGTCCAGCTGTAAAATCAAGTAAGGGCCATCACTATGTCCTGATAATCACTGATTATGCAACAAAATGTTTGAGTGAAAACCCCTACAAAGAGATAATACAAAAGAATCAGTACTACTTTTATCTAGGGTCGAAATTTCTTGAAAAATTCTTACTGACCAAGCAACCCCACTTAATTCCATGGAACATGAGCTTTCTTCATTTTATTTTTTAAAAAATATTTTTTATTGGTTATAACATCAAACGTCATACAAAAGAAAGCAGAAAACAGACATTATACATATATGAAAGTAATTCATAGTACTATTTGCAATTGTTATATAAGATTATATTACATCCATTTTCACATACAATTACTAATCAAATCATGACTTAACTCTGTATAATTATATGCACTATTTAAAATAAATGTCTGCAGCCACTATATATATATATATATATATATATATATATATATATATATATATATATATATATATATATATACACACACACACATACACACATATAGTAGAAATATCATAATTGTCTATGTTGGAAACATTTGATGAAAGCTCATTATTATATCAAAGCAGGTGAAGGATTATCTTATGAGTTAGATTCCTCCATTAAATATAAAACTTTAGACCAAGGATTAAAATTTGTTCTCTTTATAGTTGATCTCAGTTTTCCTGCTTCAAGTTCCTTAATTCTTACTTGTTTCAAGAGAAGGAAACACTCAGAAAACTGAAGAGGGTGACTTAATTTCCAGTTTCTTGTAATAATTGTCCTTGCAATAGTTAGAATAGTCTGTAAAAGGTATCAACGGTCAACTTTCAAACTGCAAGGAATAGGAACATTCTATAAAACCAACCCCAGCAATTATAATATCGTCTGACCACAAGGCTTACACAAAGTAATTGATTCTTTCCCAGAAATCTTTCAGTAAAGCACAGTCATACATAATCTGTTGCCAGTCTGCCTTAAATTCTAGTTTACAAATCCAAAACACTGTTTAATGGTCTTTATTAATGTTTGCAATCTTACCAGATGAAAAAAGGCCAATTGCAAACATTTCCAAGTAAAAACATTCCAGTATTGAGATGGTATTGTTTTCCCAACAGACCTCAACCTGAGATTTTTGCTAAATTCCTTCATATTCTCATTTCCTTTCTGGCAGATAACATTCCAGAACCTATCATTTAATTCTTCTTTATAAATTATGAGAATCTTACATAAGTCTTATAACATTGCTTTATGTGTTTTGTTTTTTATATACAGTCATGAAACAGGTGTCTAAAATGAATGAAATCTGAATCACCTAGGTAATTAGTTGAAGTTGTTTGAGACTGGGGTGTATCAAACTCTGGCTGTCTTTTATGAGTAGGTCCAGTCTGTGAGGAAGCTTGTGGTAACTGCCCTTGGCCAGTTCCATAAGAAGGGAGAACCAGTGTTACCTTGGCCAAAGGGAAGTCACAACAATGATTTTTGGGAAGTTCTTCTATCATCAGAATTACCATGGTTATCAGTGGAAAGGGTAGAAATACATAAAGGAACGTTTCCAGCCATGGAAATAAAAAATGCATCTGTTTTTCACCTTTGCTTGCAAGGAGCCCTGGAACACAACCTTTTCAATTGTCTGTTTTGAAAGGAGATGAGCACATCTATTTGAAGTGTTCCCCATAACTGGATCAACTCCTGGAAGACACCCTCATTCAGTTTCCAATTGTGAGTGTCCGTCCTGGTCCTGCTCAGCTTGTCTGTCACTGTGTTTTGTTCTGATGGAATACAAGATGCTTGGAGGGTTCTACAATACTGTCGACCTACCACCCAAGCCATCAACACCAGCCTGCACACAGAGTATGAACTTGTACTCCCCTGCTTGTTTATGTATCACATCACCATGGTGTTGTCTGTAACCACCTGAAGAGGTTTAGGGCACCATAGCTGTTGAATGATTTTATGGTATGGATCACAGTCAATATCTCTAACACTGATGTGCTTTGGTATGTCTGAGGAATTACAGAGGCCTTGTATCTTTATCACATAGAAACTGCTCCCTAAGCAAACTTTGAGGTATCTGTTGTTACAGATGGGCCTAGGATCAGAGGATAAAATGGGAGACCTGGATTTAGAGCCATTTGTTGTCTTCACCAGTGTAGTTACTTTTTATGAAGCTCAAAATTAGAATTTGAAATTCCAGAAAATGAAGATGTTGGGATCATGTGATTTTTACAAACCACTGATTTTTTTTTTTTTTTGTCATGTGAAACCTGATGAGTGGAATCATGATAATCACAGAGGTCACAAACCCTAAAATCCTGAGATATTCTCTTACAAAAGTCTGAGACTGACTGTAGAAGCTCGGGAAAGTTTCCATATAAAAATCTGCCTTCTCCTGTGTAAGAAAGCTTTTTGCTGAGAGTGTCTGTAAGGCAGCCCAGACGTATCATCATATGTGACAGAGTCAAGGAGGATTTTTGTACATTTATCTAGAATCCCAGATTGGTAAGAAGATAAGAAACCCATTGTTAAGGGCTCTTGACATCTGGGAAAGACTCTCCAAAGATAAGTAAGTCATCTAAATAAGGGAATATGTGAATGCCATTCACTCTGCCATGAGCTATGACTGCAGCCAGACACTTTGGAAACACCCTTGGAGCTGTATATAAACCCAAGGGTAATGTAGAGAACTGATAATGTGACCCAGATACAGAGAATCTGAGACATTTCCTGAAGCCTGTGGCTACGGGAATGTGATAATAGGTATCTTTTACATTGAATGTTAGTATGACACTCAAATGAGGTAGGAGGAGTAACAGTGTTTAAAAGGTCAGCATTTTGAACTTTGATACTTTCCCATACAGACTGACAAAGGAAAGATCTAGAACTGATCTCCAAGAAAGTTATGTTTTTGGTACCAAAATATTCTGGAATTTGGTCTTTGCCCCTTTGATTTAAAAGCACTGGTGACAAAGTGATGAAGAACCCAAGGCAAAATTCTGTTTTGTTTGGAGGATGGGGAAGAATTCCCCCAAAAGGAGGTATTTGTGTCCAGTGCCAACTGTACCACTCCTGAACAACTCGAGCACCCAAGACTCTGAAACAATCTGTTTCCAGAGGGGAATATAAAGCGCCATGTGCTGGGACAGATTTTGAAAGATAGGAGCAGGAGGGAAGCGTATGGGGATAGAATGCCGCCATAGTCATTCTGAAGTATGAAACTGTCACTTTTTTTAAAAACAGATCATTGTTTCTTGTTGCTGTCCTCCTGCCACCACTTTTATTTATTTATTTATTTTTTGCTCCGTGTTTCCCTTGTACTGGCATGGATTGCTGTTTTTTTTAAAGAGAAGGTAAAGACAATTTTGGAGATTTGTGAAGAGGGGCTCAAAAAATGCTATACACTCTATGAATTCATGTTCATAGGTTCATAGGTTCATAGATAGGTACTAGGCTATTGGCCCAAGGGCCTACATAAGCCTAGCCAACAAGGTTCTCTGGCTTATGCCACCCAAGAAAGTTATTTGCCTGTGCCACTGTCGAGCAGAGACACAGAAGTGATTCCTGGGGTGTATTTCCTATTTCCCATCCACTCATCAAGATTTTTCTTGAAGAGTGCTCATGAAGAACGTTGCTTGACATAGATGGGTAGCCTGTTCCAGAGTATGGGAAGTCTCTGGGACAGGAATCTATCCCTTCAGCATGTCCTGTTTATTGTGGTGACAAGGTTTAGGTCCCTAGAGCATGTAGCTCAGAGGGATTGGGATTTCTTTAGGTGTAGCATGTCCAACAGCTCTGGGTTTGACATAGCTTTATATGTTAGGCAGAGATCACCTCAGAGTAGGCGATATGCTATGGAGTAAAGCTGGAGTTTTTTGAGGCGGTCAGTGTAGGGCATTTGTTTGAGGCCAGTAATCCTCTTTGTGTGGTACTTCTGTGGCCTTTCCAGCTGCTGCAGATGTCTTGTGAGGTACATTCCAAAAGGGGCATTGTACTCTATAATGGGTCTAATGAGTGTCGAGTAGAGGGGAACAATGACTTCTTTTTTCCTAGATGAGAACCCTTTTATGATGAGGTGTGCCACATAGAAGGACTTCCTGACTACTGTGGTGATGTGACTATCAAAGGAGAGACTACTGTCCACCTGGGTCCCAAGGTCTCTTATCACACATTCGGTGTTAAGTAGATTGCTGCCTATGTGGTAGTTCATGTCCTTCTTTTATCAAATTGTATGAGTACCTGGGTAACAGAAGGGCCAAACTAGCCCCCTATCTAAAGTAGAATTCAGAACACCAGACTTTACTTAATTAGTAAAATGTTGTTTACGTACCCAGGCATACCTCTGTAAAACTGTAGCAGTAGCAGTGGCCCTAAACACAGCATCTGCCTAATCATACACACTCTACAAAGCATGTTTAGATACTTGGGAAATATTAAAAACAATAGAATTCAAATAGGAGCTATACTCTGAAATAAGTGAGGCAAAGTATTCACTTAAACTGTCTGCACAAAACAGAATAAACTTCCACATATGTGCCTGGTAGCTGAGAACTCTGTAAACTAATGTGGAAGAAAAGAAAATCCTATTACCAAATCGGTCAACACCTTACCGTCTTTCTCTGCTGGGGAGGGGTTGATACTAGAAGAGGTAGATATTGCAGCTGGATCTGATCTGAGATGAGAAAACAAAAATGTCTTAGTTTAAGGTACTTTATGCACTCTATCTGCCTTTTTCGAGACTGAAGGTTGAATGTCAGGATTTTTATAAGCAGCATTAAACATGTCATCCAAGGTTAGTAAAATTGGAGGGATGGTTGTATAATGAAGTATAGCCACGTGCAACATATCATAATATCGCCTCAGTTTGGGAGGGGCAGTATCTGTTCCTACAAAAATACCTAATTCATCCTAGAAATAGTTTGAGAAAATGAAAATTCCTCCAAAGAAGGTGTAGAAGAGCAATTTTTCGCTGAATCAGAGTTATGAGTATGTGAATTTCCAGAAGAATCCCTGTCTCTGTCTGTGTCAGAATCCTCTGACAGATTTTTCTCAGAAATTTTGTTTAGTGACATTTGTGATGGCCCACCATGGGACCAGTAATCAAGGAGCCTCAATCCTCACCACTGCCACCAGTGGGGGACATACATTGGGAGGATGACAAGTACACACACAGTATTTCCAGATGCAGCTCTCTGCATCAAGTGCATTTTCCCG